>NC_083468.1:10824264-11114264 GCF_030014155.1 Tachysurus vachellii | reverse complement strand
CATGCAGTGGAAGCTAACGAGCTGACGACAAACAAGACAGACGTCAGGCCGTTTCCATGTTACTGTCAAATGGCGCAGGGCAAAATGTTTCTAACGACCAGGAACCATTACTTCTTTTAAGTGTAATTTTCCCTGTGTGTTTTTTATTTTAATTAGCTAGGACGGAATGTGTAGTCACAGAGAGTCTGCTATCAGTATCACAGGCGAGACGGTGAAAGCCTCCGGCTGGAGCTAATAGTAGGTGACATAACGCCGAGTGTTGTTCATACTATCACAAGCACTATTTACTCGAATCCGGTTATTTTCTACAAACTTTACTTTCACTATTTGGCTTCTCATGACCAGGAAACACGCGCACTGATGTTCTCTTCGATCGCTTTTCTGTATAAACGCTACGATTCTTGTTAAAAGTTGTTAGGAATGTTAGCTACTGTAATGATAGAAGGAGTTAATGTGACTCTGAGCTCAAGTAGATTATTAAAGCAACAGAGTTTCCTGTTAACAATGCAATCACAGTCGAAACTCACAAGCTGTGTCACTTAGTAAAGTGTACATTAGTGGGAATGGTTTTGTGACTTCTGGTTGCGCTTTGACCTGGTGATGTCTGATGACTGGGATTGTTATTAAACTTGACTATAAATCTGGCAGGTATTCCTTGGAAACATTTATGTGGTATATATATAGGGTTGTGTCAGCAATTCTTCATACCTACGGTACTGCCAGATTGTATTCGAAGGCATTAAAGAGCATTCTTAACAGTTTAAAGTCTTTTTTTTTCAGGTGCGTTGCTTGTGTTAACCTACTATACCGTGTCCTATCAACTCGTCCTATCAACTCGTATCACTCTTTACAGTGTACAAGTGTTTGTCTCCTGTCTGCATATTGCAGGGATGTTAGGATTATTGTTTCATGTCCTAGACTTTTTTTGTACGTGTAAAAAAAAAAAAAGGTCAGAAATCCATTTAAAAGGAGCTTTGTTTACATATGTGGAAAAAAAACAGGATGAAAAAAGTTACTGCTCACCTCTCAAATGTACAGAGATAAAAAAAATAGTGATGTGTACAGCTGTAAATGTCACAGCCATGTAAAATGTCACCTACATTCCTGACCTTCGTAAGGAACATATACCTAGACTGGGACCTATATCAACAAATAGAACTCAATGCCAGCAGTGTTAAACGTCATTCCTTTGTCTGGTCCTTCTTCTTACTAATGCGTATGTGTGCAACTCACTTAAAATATACTTCAAACAGTAAGGAAACTATTGAAGAAAAACTACTTGATCTTGCTGTAACCTTGACCATGTTTGGTTTAATTCCAAAATCAATGATGTTTCTATATAAATACCTACAAGCATTAAAAGACTTATTCTTGAGATTTCATACTATTGAGAATCTCAGAAGGCCATGCGGACGGACGGACTGATGACAGGAATCTTAGAATGCTAGAAAATGGGCCTTGAGTTCCCAGTAAACAGGAGGAATGCTAAAGAGGAAAAACTATTTCAGGCATTTGACCTTGCTGTGACCTTGACCTTGTTTGGATTCATTCCAAAATCTAGTCAGTTCATTTATAAGTCCATATAAATCCTACAATCCATCAAACACTTGTTCTTATGATATTGCTTTAACAATAATATCAGACACATGCACAGATGGGTATACAGACAACCCAAAAAGTAATGCAGCAACACCTTTTTATTACTAGCTTATTCTTTATAATGGATCTATTAAGAATATTAGGCTTTGTCTTTGATCTTATTAGTCTCAGACAGATTTTTTTAATGTCATGTTATGTATTTCTCCTTTTTTCCACCTTCAATGTGTGTAAGAATCCTGTCTGGTAATTGTGGCTTGTATTGAGTATCAGAAAATGGTTAGGTGTGAATGACTACAGATTGCTGATATCATTTTTGATGCTTTTCTGCTTGGTCAGTTATTTCTTGGTTCAGTATGGTTTCCATTTCACTAAACACAATCTAAAGGATTTCTTGTCCAAGTATTTTTTTCTTTGACTGTGGCACTGAGAACTTTCCCCACACTATGTATTCATCTTTTCTGTGTTTGTCTGTGGAGGGTTCAACAACCAGTAAATTCTCTTTCATTACTTTAAGGCTTGTCATAACTCCCTCTCAGCACTTTTAGTTTCATTGTCCAGATATAGTTGTTTTATTTGTTTATTTGTCCTCCTCCGGGTCTTGTTCATCACACGTGCGTACACATAGTTTTGTGTGGAAACAAGGCAGAGAATGTAATTTGTGTTTCTATGCAGACAATCTAATCTGTTTAATGTTTCTTGTGTATGAGGATGTACACGCCTTAGTAGTAAAAAGGGTAATGGCAGGTAAACTGATGTTGATGATCTTTCATAACACTTCATAACACAATCATAATAAGCATATGAACTACTACACTCTTAAAGAAACATTGTTGACAATATATAGTGATCTGGAAACATTTTGTTATGCACATTAGTGTGACAATAGAATAGCTGCCATTTATCAGTGTTCATTGTGTACAGCTCTGAATATGCTTATGCCAATTTTCTAATGTGACATTGTGGTTCATGCACACAAATTGAAATCTGGTTCTTTGTTTACCTTGAAGAATGATACCCCTGGCCACAAATCAAGGTATGATGTTGATGCACGATTCTGTCCAGTATGGATCTTGAGTCAGTGTCCATTGATGTATAAGCTTCTATGTGCGAACACTACATTGATAAAGATGCCTCTTCCGCAACTCTAGTCCTTCTTTTTAGTAATTTGTTTGCCTGCATTTCCATTACCCCGACCCTGTTTGGATATTTTTCCAAAATCCCATCAGTTCATATGCTGGTTGCAATGATGATTTGTTATAAATCCTCCAAATATTCAGCTATTCATTCTTGAGTTTTTGCACTTAAATCAAGAATATCTAATCACAGACAGACATGGACAGAACAAAGGCAAAATCATACCTACCCAAAAAAAAAGGACTTTCTGAACAGGTACAGGTAAGTAACATCTTTGTATGACAAACCGAAAGCAAACTGTTGAACAACTTCGGCCATTTAACCTGGCTGTGGCATTGACCATGTTTTGATCAGTTCAAAAATCCAATCAGTTTATATGCTTTTTAACTAGGACAATTCAATGTAAATCCTGCAAACATTAAGCTTCATGTTTTGGACATACTATACTAATGAAACCTTAGATAGGTGGAATCTACACTGCCTCCTTCACATTGCAGAGGCATAAAAATCAGTAGGTCATCCAACAGTATTCTATCAGCAGGTCAGTCAGACATTAGTTTCTGAAGGCAGTCAATGGCAAGTGACACCATTTTTGAAGGTTTTCTCTGTTGTTGACCTTTTACTGGGAATCCAATGGATGCAGACTGTATAGCATATGGTTTCTCTTTTTGTGAATGTTTGCTAAAATCAGTTTAGTGCTGACAATTTTTGGACAAGATCACACATATGCTCTGTTCTGCTACCAACACACAGCATTCCATATTGTAACAGAATTTAGCCTATAGGTTGGACTATATATCTTTCCTTACATTTATTTCCTGTTGTAGGGCTGGTGTCTTATCTAAATTTCCATGTTTATGATTGTATTCTGACTCTAATCATATTCTCTGCCTGTTATCAATAATTGAAATGAGACTCTTTAGTGCAACCTTGAACCACATTTTGCGGCACACTTCTTACTCTTTAGAATCCCACCCTTATGACTCTTATAAACCCCACTTTCCCCCTTCAACACAAACACATGCACGCACGCACACACACACGCACACTTGCTTACTCCTTAGGTTGAGATAAAGCATACAACATGAGTATTGTCACAGGAATGGATGAGACATAGACATGGAGTTTCTATTCTGTTGTTTTTAGATGTTCTCCGTATGTGTTCTTGATGTGTGTCAGGTTTAAAAAGCTTCATGCAAAAGATCATGCAAATACATTGTTGAGAAGGGTAAGAACTTCAGCCTTACTAGTGCTTACGTAATATTCCTTCTCAACTGTGAACCAAAAACAGTCTATATGGCAAACGTTTGTTTTCACACTGTGGCCTTTCTTTGGTTTAGCGAGTTGCACTTGTGCTTGCAGTGGCATGTCTTTGAGCATTCAATTACAGATGATCTCTATGGGTCATGGAACTATGCCTAAGATACAGATGGAAAAACGAAAGCTCTCCTCAAGGATTTTCAAACGTTCATCAATAAGGCCAGACAGTGTGCTGTTTGAATGCACACTGTACAAGGTAAATCTTTTAAATGCGCCCTTCTATTTTTCCCATTTTCTATGCAAGTGCACAATAGGGTGTGTGTAGATCAGAATCCTAGCTGTTTGTATGTTTAAAGAAAGATTTCTATATTAACATTTTTTTCTTGCTCAATTCATTGAATCCGTAATATTATCAGCCAAGAAACAGTGTTTTTTGTACCAATTCATCTCTGTTAAAAGATTTCCTTTTTTTTAGAAAAGTTTTTAATTCTATCTGAGTTTGCAGACTTCTGTTTAAACCCTGCTATGAGAGCCTTCAGACTACTTGTCGTTTAAACCCTGCTATGAGAGCCTTCAGACTACCAATAATTAAGTGTGAAGTTTTGCTTTATAAAACAAAGAATTCTCACTAATGTCACCAGCAGTGAACCTATGTGCTAACAGCAATGCATGCCCACTCAATTTCTTTGATTCAAGTTGCAAGTCAAATTTTCCAACAGGTTTGATTTTTTTTCTCAAATTATGCTTCCAGTCTGAGAAAATATATCCTTGATTGTCTATTGATTGTAATAATTAAGAGAGGAACCTTCTCTATTTCTTTAGCTACTTACAGCTGACAATTGCTTTGCATGCAGGCATTTTGCCATTTCAGCAGTTGTGTGGCTTTTTGTCTTAGCCACTATCTTGGCTTTTTGATAGACTGAAGTTTGGATATTTAATCATGATTAGCTTTCGTTGTTTATGTTGATTGTTCAAATGAAGAAATAGTCTGCCACCTTGCTAGCTGGTGATGTTTGATTTGTTGTCAGATACTTTAGTATGTACAATTTGAAAGATCTCCCTGAAAAATAATTTGATAGCCACAGCAAAGTAGCTGGGAAACACTGGCACTGAATTCCATTGTTCATTATACGAACTGATATATGCTGTACATATAACATCTGATCTGCCTTTATGTTCGAGTTTTTTTTTTTCTTTTTTTCAGAAGGTATTCCTTTTTAGTGAAATGCCATAATCCATAACCCCCACTGAACTGAGACATTTTGCACTGGAATTTACAAGTATTTTATCCTTGTTTCCCTCCTGGATAAACCACAGACCTAACAATTATCCATGCCTCATTCGACAAGAAGACATCAAATTTCTGTCCTGAAATGTGTTAGCCAATCCATCCACTTATGTATGAATCTGTTAAGTAATAATCTCACCCTGTCTTGAGCCTCCATAAGTCTTGAGGGATTCTATTTGCAGGCAAAACCAGAAGAAACCCTTAATCCCAAGCCCCAAAACACTCAAAGGGTCATATGGTCCTATTGAGTACAGATCAGGTGCAGATAGTCCTGTTCTTTAAAGGTAAGCACAAGCTGTAATGAGACAGTGTTAGCTGACACCTTCTCCATAAACTAATGATCTTCCTTGGATATTTCAGGTTTTTCAGGTTTATCACAGTTTCTCAGATATGTACATTTTAGTCACTCGAAGGCTCCTTCCCTTTCTAATATTGCTAGCTAGTTTCTGAATATTCCATTCACATTCAATAACAAACAACATTTTCAGCTCAAAGGGTTGAACAACCTGTTAGAGTTCTATAGCGTTGGGTACTGTATATTTGATCCAGTGAACAGTCAAACATCTGAATTTAGTTCAGGAAGATAAGCGTCCTCAAACTCTGGCCAATCACTGTGTCAAAAGAACGTTTCAGTTGTTTGAGTTTGAAATAAACAAATTATTTAAACTCGTCTCTAGGACTGATTGCGAACAACTGCCCCCCACTTTTCTCTTATATTACATAGACTCATTTTCATTATTTGCTTTGCTTTTTTTGATATTTGCCCTAACATAACATTGCAGTGTTGTACAAAATAGTGACACCAACTCACTCTTTCTTGCTTTACAGTATTTTATTGCTGGCCTAACTTGTTTGATCATATCCAGAGCCTACAGAGTCTCTTTTAAAAATTCACTTCCTCATGCTAAGTTAGTAGGTCCCAGGATTAAAGGTATCATCAGTCTTAAACCCTGTTGGGTCATTAGTATAGTATGAATTACACTAAACAATGATTAAAGACAACTACTAATTTAAGAACTTGGTGTAGAGGTACAGTAAATATAAATGTCTACATACCTCTGTTAAAATGGCAGGTTTTTGTGATGTATTTCCAGCAGAAGATAAGTATAGACGTAGTATAAACAAAGTATAAGTTCAGTAAGGTTAATATAATTCTTTTCATACCTTTATTTTTTTACCATTTTTCTTTTATTTATTTTTTTCACTTGAAATTTGATTGCGATGCTACATTAAAAATGGGAAAAGTTCTGTAATGATTTATCGTCGTGTTATGTTTTATCTCAAAAATCTGCATTTTTTAACAGAAAATCATTGTCAACTATATCCACTGTAGGTTTGAGTTTGTGTTTTGAAGACTAAATTTGTTTCTGTTAGTTGTTCATACAACCAGGGGAAGTTAATTCCATTGCCTCTGTGTCAGGACAGTGAAGAGATTTGATGCATGTCTTCCTTGTTCTGTGAGATAGTTGGTCCAAATAAGCTGTGCTGGAGGGCTGTAGGAAGTGTGGTGCAGTGTGGGGTTTGATAAGAGTTGTGAGGTAGGTGGGTACTGATCCTATTTTGTCTTTCAAGGTGTTTTTAATCTGATGCAGCTACAAAAAGCCAGTGGAAGGAGCATAGAAATTAGGTATTTAGATTAGTTGCAGAGGTTGAGTTGTGTGTAGGGGCAGACTTGCCTGCAGTAAGTTGCTGTAATCCAGTCTCAAAAAGGCAAGGGACTGAACAGGTATCTGAGTGGCTTCTGTGGATAGAAAGTGCCAGATACTCCTAATGTTGTACAGGAAAAAAACAGCATGAGGAAGGCATTTTAATGATGTGAGGCAAGAACTGTTGGTTGTCCATGGTTACCCAAGGTTGTGTGCAGTGACCGATGCTGTGATCTCATGGTTGTCCAGGGAGATCACAAGATCTTGAAATGGGAATGTGTCTCCTGGGATATACAGTAGCTCAGTTTTGCTAGGATTAAATTTAAGATGATTTTCTGCCATTCATCATGAGATGTCTGCCAGATATGTTGAGATCTGTGCAAAAACATTTGTTGGTGTTGGATGGAGGGAGGATGAGGTGAGTGTCATCAGCATCGTAGTGGCATGAATACCAATGTGAGGAAAGACTGCACCAGGAGAGCATTTGCCACGAGGGACACCAGTGGGGGCCTGTGTGGAGTTCATGTAGATTCCTGTATGTCACTTGATATGAGCATCTTTACAGGTAGGAAGCAAACCACTGCCATGTTGTGTCATGAATCCCAAGACTCATAAGGATGTACACGAGAGTCTTGGGATTGAAACTATAGATTTTTCATTGTTTTTGCTGACCTGCAATTCCAGCCCATAATGTTGCGTAAAGGTTTGGAGTTTGCTATAGTAGAACAGTTCCAATAGCCACTCAGACCTATACCTATAGCTTTTTATGTGCTTCACATGCTTTAATAGAGAAAACAGAAACATGCTTTTTTTTTGTAGCGTTAGTTTTTGTCAAATGTTCAGAGTTGGCATATGATGTTATAACGTTTTCACCAATCACCATTTACAAGGCACCACAAATGAAGCAATAGGTTCTTCGCTAAATGTGGACTGCTCTTTAAATTGGCATTGGGCTTCTTGACTAGTTGTCACTGATTAGTTGCTTTGCATGTATGCCTCTTGCCATTAAAATATCAGATGATGAATCTGTTTTGCATTTAGAGTAAGTCAGACCCTTAAGCCATTACTGTCCCTAGACTTAACAGCCCAAATAACATCAGGGCTATGTATGTGGCAGTTTGTCATAATTTGAAATTGTGAAGACTGTTCAGAATGTAGATTGTGGTGTGTGTGTGTATGTGAGAGGGACAGAGAGATGGAAGAGAATGTGTGAAGTGTAATTTGACTGCACGTGGCTTCTCTTTTGCCTGCTGGTCTCCCCATTAGCCAGCACTGTAAGAGTGATATCCTACTCTTCTATTTATAGCCGCACACAGAGTTTGCAACTTGATCTCGAAGCCTGATAGCCCAAGTATGCCTTTCCAGCACACAAACTCAAAACCATTTAGGTCCCTCATTGTCCATTCTCATTCCAGCCACATCCAGGAGCTAACTTGTTTAAGCTTGGGGTATTGCGTCACAAGGGTTATTCGTGAAATGTGACACACTGTGCCTGAACTAGAATATTTCTCTGTTTAATATTTACCACAATTGAACATAATTTAAATGCAGAGTGCATGAAAGCAAAAGGTCAAGTTTAATTTTTGTTGTTTGCATGATACATGTGAATCTATACAATGGGTATAAAAAAATGCAGACTTCTGTTAAACTTACAGGTTTTTAGTTATGTGTGTAAATTAACCCAAGATCAATAACGTATGATCTTTTTGCAATTTTAACATGATATAGTTACCATCATTCATGTGAAAAACAAACAGAAATGTTTTAGTGGAATAAAGGAAAAAGAAAAAAGTTATACCCTTAATAAGCAAGTATGCAACACTCTTAAAGGTAGGGTCTCCGTTGTTTGAAAGCTAATGTTGACATTTGAAATCACCAAAACAAACATGCCCCTAACCCAAATGGGTCTCACCCCTGTTTTGATAGCACTGAACACTCTCTCCGCCCATATTGACAAGACACGCCCCTTTCTGCTCTTTGGCTACACGTTAGTTTTGTTTTTGTTTTGTTTGGCAGCCCAAAGCAGTTTTCTGAAGCATTTCTCAAACAACAGAGACCCCACCTTTAACTAATACTTTGTTAAAGCAGCATTTTGCATATGATACTGTACTCAGTTTTTTGGGTAAAAGTCTACCAAATTAGACATTTAGCAATATTATTCCACTATTCCTTTCTAAAATGCTTCAGATCTTTTAAATTGCAAGGGAGTCTCCTGTGCACAGCCCAGTTTCAGTAATTGCACAGGTTCAAATCTTGTGCTATTCTGAAACATTGATCATCTTCTCCTGAAGACATGCATTAATTGTCCTAACAAGGGAATGTGCCAGAATAGTTTGGTATATGGAGATGTCCAGGCAAATTGAAGAGAAGCACCCTCACTGCATGATGCTTCCACCATCATACTTTCCTGTGGATATAGTGTTCTTTGGGTGATAAGTTGTCTTGTTTTGCACCAAACGTATCTTTTAGACTTATCTTAATCTCAGCAGATCATAATATATTTGGACTTGTGCTGTGACCACCTTTAGGTGGACTTTGATTTATTTCTGTCTAGAACCCCTAACTTGAATCCCAGACATGCAAAGAAAATTGTACTGAAGGATTGAGTCATTTTTTCTATTGGTGGGATATCCTGTTCTAGGTATTGTCACTGTGGTGCTGATTTTTTTTCGCTTATTGACGATAGCCTTCACAGTGTTTTCATCAATGACATACCATACTTCCTTTGGAAGCGGAGGTAAAGAAAATCTTACAGAAACCTGTGTGGCTTTGGACACTGAAAAAACACTGGTCTTTGCTATGAGATTTTTAGAATAAAGTTATGCCTGTTATTATATGCTAATATTTGTGTGACTTGAGTTGACTTGTGCATACCCATAATCATTTTATCCTAGATAGTCAAATTTGACCAGAAAATGCAAGAGGAATTAGAGAACACATGGCAGTATTACAGCTTGTGTACTTCAGTCATGTGACTGTAAGTCATTTTATCCTCTGAATGGTTTATGACCTTTGTCCATTGTAAAAGGTGAATCAGAGCCAGTCTGCATTAATCCCTGTAAGTTGATATCAGGTTTGTGTCAGGTCCTACAGACCCCTTGAGAATCAACCCTAAAATCATTCTTACATTTTTTTTCTTGATTTTACCAGACTAATTGAGTAAAATAATAAGATTAATTCTCCTGATATGCCGGAATAAGGTTCAGCACTTATTCCAAGTTCAGTGTTGCATGGGTGTTGTGAATAGTGTGTGTCCCTGTTTCTCATGTATCACAGTGACCATGATTTTAAACTTTTAATTTCAGCACTTCTGCCTCCCACATACATTATCTCACAGAAGTGATTACACCCCTAACATTTTTGTAGATATTTTATTATATCTTTTCATGTGACAACACTGAAGAAATGACACTTTAATACAATGTAAAGTAGTGAGTGTACAACTTGTATAACAGTGTAAATTTGCTGTTCCCTCAAAATAACCCTTAATATCTAAACCGCTAGCCACAAAAGTGAGTTCACACCTAAGTGAAAATGTCCAAATTGCGCCCAATTAGCCATTCTCTGTCCCCGGTGTCATGTGACTTGTTAGTGTTACAAGGTCTCAGGTGTGAACGGGAACAGGTGTGTTAAATTTGGTGTTATCGCTCTCACTCACTCATACTGGTCACTGGAAGTTCAGCATGGCACCTCATGGCAAAGAACTCTCTACATAAAGATGGCATAGGCTATAAGAAGATTGTCAAGACCCTGAAACTGAGGTGAAGCATGGTGGCCAAGAAAATACAGCAGTTTAACAGGACAGGTTCCATTCAGAACAGGCCTCGCCATGGTCGACCAAAGTCGTCGACAAAAGTGCATGTGGTCAGCGTCATGTCCAGAGGTTGTGTTTGGGAAATAGACGTATGAATGCTGCTAGTATTGCTGCAGAGGTTGAAGGGGTGGGGGGTCAGCCTGTCAGTGCTCAGACCGTACGCCACACACTGCATCAAATTGGCCTGCATGGCTATTGTCCCAGAAGGAAGCCTCTTCTAAAGATGATGCACAAGAAAGCCTGCAAACAGTTTGCTGGAGACAAGAAGTCATTGATTACTGGAACCATGTCCAGTGGTCTGATGAGACCAAGATAAACCTATTTGGTTCAGATGGTGTCAAGCGTGTGTGCTGGCAACCAGGTGAGGAGTACAAAGACAAGTGTGTCTTGCCTACAGTTAAGCATGGACGCCAAGAATGACAACATGTACTGTGACATACTAAAGCAGAGCATAATCCCTTTTTTTTGGAGACTGAACAAAGTGTTTACATTATAGCAAAGTGTTGTCACATGAAATATATAATAAAATATTCACAAAAATGTGAGGGGTGTACTCACTTCTGTGAGATACTGTATGTATTGGAACCTTTGTAAAGTAAAGTAACGTACAATTTCCAGTTTTCAGTTGGAATGTACTGTACTATGTATCAGGATTCCACTCTGCTGACTTTCTTGCTAAGTAATTAACAGAAAGTATTAGAAACTATGAAAGAATAACGTGATACAGAATAGTCTTCCTTCAGATGTCCAAAGACCAGGAACCAGTTGATACATAATGAAAGCATGGCTAAACTAGGAACAATTACTGACATACCCATGCACACCACAAATGAGGTTAATAGAATATAGCCCAAAGAACACATATTTCATACATATAAAACATTTCATGACAAGCCTCATAACCAGAGATCTACTATCTGTCTGTTCTCTTCTGTCTGCTGCTGAAACTTATTAATGCCACCAAACAGACCGATTTGCAGAATCTTTGTTTCCCATAGAGCATGTTGACAATTGTTTTAGCTGGCTTAAATGGCAATGTAGTTTTCCATTTTATTAATCTTAAAAAATGCATGCTACAATGGTTCAAGAGAAATCGTAGACAATTAGAATAAACTATTTATTGATTGATTCAGTGATTTAAAATGTATAAAATCCCATTGTATGCAATTGCGTGTTTTTAGTGTGACATTTAGTGGGAATGAACTGAAGATTTATTCTACTAATTCCTATACTTTTGAAAATTCCTTTCTGCTCAGTGTTAAAATAAGCATCCTATCATTGATACACTAACATATATAAAATGTTATTTTAGCTAGTTTAAAAATAAGCATTAAACTTCTTAATTTGAAAATCTTTACATTCAGAGTGCTTTGTCTCCTGCCTTTCTTTGCTGTGGCTGTAATTTCTACTTTTTTACTTGGGTCTGGTTGGCCATCAGCCCAGAATACATTGGAAGAGATACAACCCTTGACCCTCCTTCACTTCACAAAGCAAAGTAAGCCTGGTACTTCCCTGTCCCAGGGAGAGAGAGAGGGAGTAGAGACAAGTAGAAGGCACTTAACACAGTGTGCTCACATGCTGACTACTGTGGCCATGACAATCTGTGCTGTCCCTGTGCAGTTTGCTCTCTACCCCTCTCTGTCTCTCTCTATTTCAGACACTCTCTCTGTCATGGCTTACAAAGGTCACATGATGCTTGCACTGACAAATTTTGTTCCAAGATGAGAGCATACACACCAAACCCACATATTCTGTATATACTGTATGCTGCAATCTTACACTTTATACTTTCATTCTTGCTTGATTTAATATGTATGTTATTAACAGTAGACAGTACCAATAAAATTTCCATACTACATTTTAAATATATGATGGAAGTTAGAGTTACAGTTCATCCAGAAATTATTCACAGCACTTCACGTTTTCTCCACATTTGGTTATGTTACTACCTTATTTCAAAATGGATTAAATTAATTATTTTCTTCAAAATTCTACAAACAATTCTACAAGAAGTTTGTTTGAAATCTTTGCAAATGTATTAAAAATGTACATGTACATAAGTATCACATGTACATAAGTATTCACAGCTTTTTCTCAATACTTTGTTGAATCACCTTTGGCAGCATTTACAGCCTCAAGTCTTTTTGAGTATGATGCTATAAATTTGGCACACCTAATTTTAGGCAGTTTCTCCTATTCGTCTTTGCAGGACCTCTCAAGCTCCATCATGCAGGATGGGGATTGTCAGTGTGCAGACATTTTCAGATCTCTCCAGAGATGTTCAATGGGGTTTAAGTCTGGGATCTGGCTGGGCCCCTCAAGGACATTCACAGATTTGTTCTGTAGCTACTCTTTTGTTATCTTGGCTGTGTGTTTAGGGTCATTGCCTGTTGGAAGATGAACCTTCACCCCAGTTTGAGTTCCAGAATGATTGGGAGCTTTTTTTCAAGGATTTCTCTGTGCATTGCTGCATTCATCTTTGCCTCCATCCAGACTAGTCTCCCAGTTCCTGCCTCTGAAAAACATCCCCACAGCATGATTCTGCCACCAACCATTCTTCACTGTAGGTGGTATTGGCCAAGTGATGAGCGGTGCCTGGTTCCCTCTAGACATGTCTCTTGCTATTCAGGCTAAAGAGAGAATTTTTTTTCTCATGGTCTAAGAGTCCTTTCAGGTGCCTTTTGAGAACTCCAGGTGGGCCATCATGTGCTTTTTGCTGAGGAGTGGCTTCCAACTGGCCACTCTACCATACAGGCCCGATTGGTGGAGTGCTGAAGAGATGTTGTTCTTCTGGAAGGTACTTTTCTCTCCACAGAGAAATGTTGGAGCTCTGTCAGAGTAACCATTGGTTCTTGGTTACCTCCCTGACTAAGGCCCTTCTCCCCAGATCGCTCATTTTTCGCCGGGGCAGCCCACTCTATATAGAATACTTTTCCCATTACCGGATGATAAAAGCCACTGTGGGACCTTCAATGCTGCAGATGTTTTTTCTCTCCCCTTCCCCAGATCTGTGCCTCGATGCGATCCTGTCTCAGAGGTCTACAGACAACTCCTTGGGTTGGCTTATGCTCTGACGTGCACTATTAACTGTGGGACCTTATATAGACAGGTGTGTCTCTTTCCAAAACATGTCCAATCAACTGAATCTACCACAGGTGGAGTCCAATCAAGTTGTAGAACCATCTCAAAGATGATCAGTGGAAACAGGATGCACCTGAACTCAGTTTTGAGCGTCATGGCAAAGGCTGTGAATACTTATGTACATTTTATATATATATGTATGTGTGTGTGTGTGTGTATGTATGTATGTGTGTGTATGTATATATATGTGTGTGTCTGTGTGTGTGTGTTTTTTTTTTAATAAATTTGCAAAGATTTCAAACCAACTTCTTTTATGTTCACATTATAGGGTATTGTTTGTAGGATTTTTAAGAAAATAATGAATTTAATCCATTTTGGAATAAGGCTGTAACATAACAAAATGTGGGAAAAGTGAAGCACTGTGAATACTTTCCAGATGCAATGTATCTCTGGCTCCTTTTTATTGTATTTTCTCTGCTTATGGCTGTTTGTGTTCTTATTTTTTCTTCTTTCTCTGTGTTTAAAAGTTAACATTTTTTCTCTGCCTGCCTGAGTTTTTGAGCTGTTACTACACTGTGGCTGTGGTTGCCTCTGATTTTAAAAAATTGTGCAGCTTGAAATTTTCTCCCCATGGTTGTCTAGACCTTTTTGTTCTCTTTCCTTCACTGTCAGGTTCTTTTTCTGCTTGAACTTGAGCTCAAGTCCGTGACATAATTTGTTGCCATGGCAACCTAGCTCATAACACTCAATAATATGATATTGACAACGATGACACTGCTCAGCAAAATAACTAACACTGTCATGTTAAGTCACTCGTACAGTTGATGTCTTGCTGTTTCTGGCTGTTGGTGGCATGATAAAGAACAGGGAACAGTAATCAGGCAACCATCAGTTAAATACACTAAAAACACTGAAATTGTAAATGCAGTTTAATTTATGTTATGCATGAAGTCTGTTTTCTAAGGAGAACAAGAGGACACAAAACACAGCTTTGATTGATTATTTAATTTAAGGAAGGAAAAATGTTGCAACATCACCCACTGGGGTTACAATTACCAAGCATGTCCCATCATTTACCAAATTTTAAAAGCATAGCCATAAAAGTGCTACTTTTACAGCAGAAATTCCCTCAGCATGTACTCATTTAGCACTAATGCCTGTGGCAGAACTGTGCACTACACTGTTTATGAATGCAGAAGCATATGTACTAGAATTTCACATTTTCATCTGGGATAGTGTACAATAGCAGCAGTTGCAGCTTGCAATCAGAGAAATCTCCATAAATGAACAAATAATGAATGCAAAATGTCTACTTGAGGTTTCGTTTCCAATAGAAGTGCATGTGCAAAAGAAATGTCTTTGTGCCTGTAATAAGGGCGAGCATTTAAGAAGCAGCACCATCATCTGTTGTTTTTGGTTTAAATCAATCAACATACAGACGTAGTCGCTTGTTAAAACACCACAGATTGCTGTCTTGAGAAGTAAAATAAACATTAGCAAGCATTTCATATTGTATTTGGGGATGGATATCAGTCCCTGTTAAGTGTAAGTTGATTTTACTGTGGATCGACTCAACCAGATGCTATGACAAATGGAACAAACATATTAGCCAGGTTTCATCCTCTGGAAAAAAAATCATATCATATCCAGCTTTAGAAATGAGGCCCAATATGTTCTTGCAATAAGGCGTTTTTTGTTTCATCAACTTAGAAATGTTTTGACTAGTGTATTTGCTGACTTGCTAGTGTTCCCAGTGTTTAGTAATCTACAATGTTCATTTTAAGATCAGTATGCGGGGCTGTGAGCGGACTGCATGAATATCTCTAATATGGTAATCTCTAAACCAAATATGGCAGAGGACCAGCCCTGCTACTTTATCTCCGTTTCAAGACAGATCTTTGTTCAGCCCGGTCCTGTCAAAACTACACCTAACTGAAACCAATCACAGCTTGCAAACGACAGCACTCATTTACAGGCTGCTTTACTTTACCTCACAGATCATCAAGCAAAATATAATGTAAGACAAAGTAATTCTAAGTAAACATAGGACAATTTTTAGTAAGGAAAGGAAATTTATCCACCAGTAGGCCTTGTTTGACAAATTAATTGCACCATCTTTACTCAATTAACCAATGTAACCAAATGTCTTTGTTAATTGGGTTTAATTAGAGTAGACACTGTGATTACTGATTACCAACACTACAAGGTAGTGAAATATATAATTTTAGAAAGGGTTACAAAGCCATTTTAAGGCAATGAGAGCCACAATGAGAGCTATTATCTCCAAATGGAGATAATTAGGACAGTGGTAAATCGTGCCAGAAGTGGCCAAATTCCCAAAGAGTACAGTGAGGTTACAAGGTGTTACAAAAGAATCCTGAACTGCAGGACTTGGTTGCTTCAGATGAGTTTAGTATTCATCATTCCATCAATACAAAGCGACTGGGTGAAAACGGTATCCCAAGGAAAAAAACATAAAAGCTTGTCTAACATTTGCCAAAAAGCATCTTGATAACCCCCAAGTCTTTTTAGATAATGTTCTGTAGATTGGTGAATCGATAGTGGAACATTTTGGAGAATCAGTACCAGAACATACTGAAGGAGAATGTCTAGTCATCAGTCTGAGATCTGACGCTCAAGCACAGTTGGGTTATGCAGCAATTTGAAGCACAAGTAAATGTGCACTTCTCTTTAAATGTACTTGTTAGTATATCAGAACTAAACTGTAATCTGATATCTCTAAATATCCATTAAAGACTTAATCAGATGTCAGCCTTTTCTTTTCGTTTAATGTCATTGCTGTCTTAAAGAAACTATAAAGATGTTATGGAAATGTTCTTCATACTCTTGCCAATATATTGTATTTTTCAGTCCTCCTCAGTTTTGAAATACATTTACAGCATTTCTCATTTTCAAAACCACTTTTAAGCTGATTCATAGCTTTTTTTGTCAGTTCATTCACAAGAATAATTGACTGTTCATGTGTTCATTTTCTGCATGTCTGATTTTAGTCTCAGTGTCATTCTTTGTCATCATTTACATATTATATTGACAGCTGTTATTGTAGCCATAGCTTAATAGCTTTGTTGTTCTGAGGACTGTTCAACATTCGGTACAAAATTATTTACTTTATTAAAGTATCAACTCTCATAGGGTGGCACAAAAACACAGAAAACAACTCATTTAAATACAACTCAACTGTCATTTGAGAGAATAAATAGGAACCTGTGGTGTATATGTGGGACCTGGGAACCTGGGAATACCTTTGTGCCACTTATTCTGACATGCTGGTATTGAAGAACAACTAATGACAATTCCTTGCTATCTTTCCCGCTACTTTTTCTGCACATGGCTGTGGGTGCTCTCTGCAAATCTATCTCCTGATTGTTTTTTCTGACAAATCTCTCAAGATGTAAAAGTGGTGACGCAAAAACCAAGACAAAAACACTCACCAAGAACACAGTTGTAATATTTCAGTTCTAACAGTATGCCTTTTTTACCCACAGTACCATGAAACACAAAGAGAGTTGTTATCAGAATGGACTATGTGTGTCCTGTACTAGTTTTTCTGAAAAGGTTTGCGTGTTCATAATATAACCTGTCAGATTTAGTTTAGTTTCTGCACCTCAGGTTCATGTTGAAAAAAGAGAGGATTTCTGTGCTGAACAGCTAACCTCTGGCCCTCACTTTCTTTGTTTCTCTTTCTCTATCATTCACTTGTCAAACTTTTTGATCGTGAGCTCAGCACACTTTAGGGTGACGGTTGGTATTTTTCCTTTGTATCTTTTTTAACCCTCTGCTTCCAAGGCAGATCCAGTGACTATCTACATAACAGTAGTCTGCAGTTAGTTGCAAAAAAAAAAAAACATTCATCCATCCTTTTTCTGTATTACTTGTGCTACAAAAAAAGGGTCACAGAGAATTTGGAGTCTATCCCCCAAAAAAACTGAATTCTAGAAAAAAAAAAAAGGTGCCCTTATTTCCCATTGGCCTAGATGTACTCATGGACTTTTTATGAGCTTATTAACAGTGGACCCCTCGGTGTGTCCAACATCTCACCTTATTTACATGTTACTCCCTTCATGCAGCAACAGGCCAAAGGCTAGCTAGCCACAACAGACCTATGATCTGCTGTGTTAAATTGGCAGGGGTGGGTGTGTGTCATAGTCAGACATACTCTCAGGATGTCAACTAGACATATATATTGCATTTTATTATGCTAGAAACAGAATAAGATATGTTACCATGTGTGACCGCTTAAATATGAATGTGCTTAAATGTGTGAATGTTAAAGCTGCATGGATATTTGGATCTTCATTCTTCAAAGTATTATGGATTTCATCTGGGCAACAATCTCCATTTAATACAACTTAAATTTACTGTCTACAGCCATTCACAAATGGTCTTAATTATCCACCATTTGTATAGAATCTGTCTGACTATAGATTTGTGTAGTCCAAACTCTTTAGAGATGGGTTTGTAACCTTTTCCAGCCTAATGAGCAACATAATTTTTTTTTATGAAGTCCTCAGAAATCTCAGAATCCTCTATTTTGAACATTGTACAGTATATTATTACAGAAAGCACACTGGTAAGCAGTGTTGTATAAACTACTTGAAAGTAATACTTGAGTAAAAGTACAAGTATCGTACTAGAAAAAGACTTTGGTAGAAGTGAAAGTTACCTTTTAGAATATTACTCAAGTAAAAGTCTTAAAGTATGTGATATATACTGTACTTAAGTATCAAAAGTAATTTTTCTGATATTTAATGTACTTAAGTATTTGAAGTAAAAGTAAAAAGTAAAATTTCAGTGATTTTCGGTAGGCATAAGAGCAGGGGCGGTTCTAGGATTTCATCTTTAGGGGGTTTAGCCCTCAGGGAGAATTTAAAACAAGAAGAGTTTTATATTATATGACTACATAGTAAGCCAAATGTTATGCTATTATTAAATGGCAAAAGTGGACACCAAAAGTTTATGCATGATGCCAGTCTTGAATCAGATCAGTTCATGTATGTGTGCATTCTCTACGAACAGTGTGTCCAATAAATGCAGTCATTAATAAAAGCAGTCATTAATAAAACAATATTCACCAGACAAACACCAAATCAATAAATGTTATTTTTATTTATTATTGAATGGATTGTTTGCATTAATATTTTGTTTGTGCTATCAACTCTGGTAATAAGAATAGTGACATTTCACTGCTTTTGTTTGCCGTCTTTGCGGCTTTCCGCCGATTAACGTTATAGATAAATGCCTCCAGCTCTGACTGCGCGTGCACGCTGCGCGTGCCTGTGCTTCTCCGTAGAGCGTGCGGAGCGTAATGCAATCTAGGAGCAGTGATTCGCCAAACCTCCCTTATTGCAGTCGCACACATTTCTTCTGATTTTATTTTGTAGTAACGAGTAACGAAGATGCTTAGTGGAAATATAACGGAGTAAAATTATACATTTTATCTAGGAAATGTAGTGGAGTAAAAGTGAAAGTTGACATAAATTTAAATAGCAAAGTAAAGTACAGTTACCTGAAATTTCTATTTGTACTCCGTTACATTACAACACTGCTGGTAAGCGCTATTTTGTGTATTGGACCTTGAGTGTTTTGTCTCACACTGTTTGCACTAGGTTGCACACGATGCACTCTATGTGGCTAGGACAACTCACCTTAAGTCCTTACCTCTGTGTAGTTTATGTAGATCTATGTGGCATCATATGTAGTTTATGTTTTATGTAGCATCATGGTCCTGGAGAAAAGTTGTTTCACTTCACTATGTACTGCGTCAGCTACATAACAGTTAAAATAACAATAAAAGTATTTTGACACTTGATTTGACATGACTTTTATTGGAACATTTTCCTAAATAAAAAACAATCACCAAGTATAAAATATTTGTCTGATTTGTTTGTTTGGGTTCATTTTGTCTGCTTTTAAGACTCTGCTTTTAAAATCTGATGGTCCAGGTCATATGTTTGCAGAAACATCGAAGATTTCTAAAAGGTTCACAAACTTTCAAGCAACACTGTACCTACACAATCTACATTTTTTGGGTATTGCTTTAGATTGCTTTGGCACTCCTGTGGGTGGTTAGTTATTGACTAATTACTACTGCGCCCACCATGACAGGCAGTGTGAGGGATGGTATGACTGATAATAATGAGAAAAATAGAGATCAAATAGATGAGTAAAAATGTGTAATAATGATTAAGAAATACTGACGAAAAGGTTGAATAAAATAAAAAGGTGGCTGTTGAAGATGGAGAAGTTGTGCCTGAAAGATACAGAGATGATTGTGTGTGCGTGTGTGTGTGTGCTTGAGGGACAGAAAGAGAAACACGTGGTGTGAGTGGAGGTGTTTTTGAGGTCATCACCCTGAAATGGCACTGTGACGGAAAGCTGTGTGGGATTTTCTCAGCGTCGTCAACTGAGGTCTTTTGTCTTACTGGAAGATGTGTGTGGGGGTGTGTGTGTGTGTATCTGCCTGTCTGTCTGTCTGTCTGTCTGTCTTAGTATCTGTATGTGTGCGTGAGTGTGTGAGTACGTGCGTGCGTGTGTGTGTGTGTGATATCTGTTTCTTGTGCAACAGGTGTGGAAATGACTTGTTAAGGCCTGTATGCACAGAAAGAAATGTACTGAGTTGAGTAGCTGTGTTCTCACAAGCCTCACTAATGCCTAGGTTTCATAGTCTCAAAGGCACATTCTCTCACAAGTTTAAGCTCAGAGACACACCCATTTTCTGTTGAAGATGCTCTCTTTCATTCACATGGACACAGAAGATGCACAGATGCAAACAGTTTATGTTCAGTCAGCTAGTAGGCCTCGCTGGGTTATGTGACGGTCAGCATTAGAAGCAACTTGACAAAATTCGTAGTTGGATGTACTTTTTCCCATACAGAAACATATTCTTATGTCAGCCCTTTTGCTGCTCGCTGCTAAACTCCGGCCCCATTCACACTTAGTAGTAACATCAGTCTCAGGCAATTGGATCACAAATAAACAGCATAAAATACAGATGTGAACATCAGAGAATATCTGGATTGCATGTGTAATGTGAACAGCAATGCATAATGGTGTGGCGTTTATAACACCAGAAGACTGCCTAGTCACCATTTGAGCTGCCCACTGACATTGTTATTACTAGTGCATGTTTTTTTTTTTTTTTTGTCCACAGGTTAATTTTTCCCATCTGTGGCAAACTTGTTTTGCATACATTATTCATGAAGTGAATTCAGATGGAATGAAGTGGTGTGTGTGTGTGTGTGTGTGTGTGTGTGTGTGTGTGTGTGTGTGTGTGTGTGTGTGTGTGTGTAAAACTGATTAGATGCCTGCAAATATTAGCTTAATTTGATGGGTATTGGTTAAGATTAGGGTTAGGCTTGACATTATAGTTACTAAAAAATACCTACCAAAGATGGTTACTGTGTGAGTGTATGATCTCTATTGAATTTTGTGTGGCAGAATGACTGTATGACCAAAATAGGGGTGTGTGTGTGTGTGTGTCCTCAATTGCCTGTATATCTGTATTAACTTGTAGAGAATAGCTAGTTTATTTGTCTGCCCAAACCTTCTTATATAACATTTTATATTGTTCTATTTCATAATCAGATTTAAAAGGAAGACAGAGCTGGCACCAAATAACATAATAGTGTTGAGGAATGTAAGTTTTGTGGTTTTCAAATTGTGAGTCATATGAAAACTTTATAATAAGGGAAACTTCACTTCTAGGCAACAGTCTCCGCCCCTTTTTTAAAGTAGCAGATAAATACATAAACACGCTCCTTCCTGCCCTTTCTTAACTGCTTTCTCCTTTGACCCTCATATTCAGAATGAAATGTACAATTTTGTAACATATTTGGGGTTTTTTTAACCTTTCCTGTGTATTTGTGTTACAGAACAGTGTGTGTTCAGTGAGGAGATCTGAAGCCAGAAATGCACCAGTGCTGCAGGCCTTCTTTAAAGTGAGGTGAGACAAAAGTTGTAATACCATCATCTTTCTTATTTGGAAGCCTCAGATTATCAGCTTCCTTCTATTAGTCACACTGTGGTTCAAAAAATTCAACAACAAACCCAAGAGGCAAATACACTTATTATTATTAGAAAACATTTCTTTCTTTCTTTCTTTCTTTCTTTCTTTCTTTCAACCTTTAGGTCTTTCTTTCTTTCAACTTTTAGGTCTTTCTTTCAACCTTCATGTCTTTCAACCTTTCTTTCAATTTTCATCCTTTTTCTTCTTCTTTTCAACTTTCAACTCTATCAGGGACATTGTGTCAGTGACATTGACCTTTGAATTGATTAAGGGCGGTGTGAAAAAATAATTCCAAAAGGAAAAACAAAAAGTATTGTATTGAAATAAATGTACACATACATGTACTTGTTTACTCTCGAACCCTCCTTTTCACTCTATTTACAGTGCAAGACTCACTAATAGACAGACACACAACTTATTTCTGTAACCTCATCCCCTTGAATTTCTCTACATCATCAGCCAATCAAATGCACCCTGAAAATAAACTGACCAATCATGGGAAGCAAGTGACCACTGGTGCCCAGTCACAGATCCCTAATGTGAATCAGCAGGAACAGCAAGGACCTGCAAGCAACCAAGGGTCAAAGGGCACTGGGCCAGGGAACCATGGAGTGAAAACCAATCAGATATCTCCTGGGCTGAAAAGTGTTGGTGGGATGATGAAGACCAAATCTAAAAGGGAGAGAAGTATCTCTGTGGATGCTGCAGAACAAAAAGACACGCTTGCACCAGTGCTGGAGACAGATGCTAAAGGTATGTCTGGCACTGGACATATGCATACAGACTCACAGATTCCTTACTCCAGTGCTGGAAGGGAATGCATAATATATAGTCATGAATCTGAATGATTTGTGGCTTATTAGTTTAACCTCACAGTGAAATGTGAAAACATTTGTCTAACTTTAATTTGAACCAAAAGAACACTATGAAGAAATACCTTATCAAACCCATGTGTCACAATTACTGACCAAAAATACATATGAATAAAATTTTATGGAAACAGGTTCTCATTTCTTGTTTACCTTTTCTCACCTGAGGGTTTAGGACCTCTTATGAGGTCATCGATTACATCCGGATTTACTGAGGTGTACAGGTGACACAGAGGCTAAAGTTCAATAGTCATGTATGTGCATGGAGAACATTTATGAAATTAGACAAAGGTTTGTTGAAATCCACATAATAAAATAGCTACTAGGTCACCTGATTTACAAATGGTTATTAAATACTAAAACTAACTTTGCCAGTTTTAATGTTCTAAACTTCTCATGATACCTTCAAACAACTGAATGGTCTGTTGTCCATACTAGTCTTGTGGCAGTTAATTGTTGACATAATACATACTTTTAAAAGTAAGTTTTTAATTTTATGTCAACAATCGTCACTCCTTTGTTTAGAGAGAAACTCTTATCAGTGCTCATCAGTGCATTTAACGTTGCTGTACAATGCACAACTGGTGCGAAACATTTTACTGATTGATTTCTAAACCTAACAGACAGTAATGTTTTTGCTTTTATGTCAGCAACAGCTTGTGACCATAGATTTGGTTGGGGAAGGATAACAACAGGCTCAAACAAGATTAAGTGAAGAGGCTTATGCTATTGGCTACTTGTGATTTGTTTTTTATTTTGAATGTTTTTATTAAACCTGTAGTAGGCAGCTGAGATTTAACAATCTAAAGATATACAGCATTCAGTCTGGCAGTTTTAGGTGTACCTTTGTTTAGTTATGTTTAAAGTAGCATCATAACCAGGGTTTAAATGTTTCAGTAAAATTTCAGTGAAACATGAAACTAGTCTAATATATTTGCTTATTGAAATATTACGTATATGAATTACATATTTCTATTTAATGGTTATTATCCACTCTATAACCCCCTTTTCCTATTTCAATTTGTTCTGTAAATCTTCTGTTAAAGAAATGATTCTGTACCTCCTAGATATGTCCTGCACTTATGCTTTGCCTTGTTTGTGGAAATTTGTTAGATTTAAGTCCACTTATTTGCTGTAATAAAAAGATCTTTTGTTCACAAAGTATATTAAAGAAGCTCAATCTGGCAGTCCTGGCATTTATGAACAGAGGGAATCTATGCCCTATTGGGCCCCTATTTTGTTTGGTGTTGTTCCCATGAAGACTAGGTGCAATAATAACCAATCAATGGAACATCTTCTTATATTTGTCAGCATAATAGCATCACAATAGAGAAATTTAAATTAAAAATCATTGGTCACTCATTTTTTTTACAAGTAGTTCAGTTGAATTTAAAATGTATGGAGCCGTAAATGTTGAATGTGACCTGTGTCATTTTTAATTCTCTACAACTACATAAAATACGAAGGCTGGCATTTGAACAGAAACTCACATTGCCACTGCTACTCCACACACATGCAAGTTACCAACACTTAAGGTGAGGTTGGTTTAAAAAGAAGAATAATCCTTAGGAAAGAATCTAACCCACACTGTTAACTAAGGGGGAGGATTTGTGATGTTCTGATGTTCTGTTTTCTTTTCCCACAGGGCCTAGGAACCTTGTTAAGACACATTATGTAACTTTATGAAGAGAAATTAAATGAAAATTTGGCTACTTCTACTAGGCAATTACAAATGTATTACAACTTCAAGAATGACAATGATCAAACTCACGCATGCTAGGCTACACAAAAACAGTTCATTACTCACAGAATCAAGATTTTTTTACATGGGTTATGCCCTGACCTAAACCAGATTGATAACCTCTAGAGGGAGCTAAAGAGTCCACAGGAGTTGACCTTGTACCCTTGAGGATCTGGAGAGATTCAGTATTGAGGAGTGTTCAGGTTTCATGCTGTCCATTCTCCAGTCTCATCAAGCATTATAAGCAAAAACTCCGTTTTGGTTCTCTGCAGGAGTAGACGAGCCAGTAACGGGTGGCCAAGCAGAGTTTTACTTGTAGTTTCCATATAAACAAGTGGTTTCAGCAGATTCTTGCAAACATTTTTGCATAGAATATGCTCATGTGTATTTAAACTTAACATGATCCAGATTGTGCAGTAAGTTGGGTCTTATATTGCACACTATATTGCCACAGGAATGCCACAAAAATAGTCTACAGACACTTGCATACTTCTTCTTAACTCAGTGCTGGAGGGGGATGCCAAAAACCTCACACATTCATGTACACAAACACGTACACACCTGTCCAGTCCAGTGATAATGAGAGTTGCCTGTATACCTGTGCACAGACACACATACACACAATCTTTTTACTTCATTTGAGAGGCCATACTGTTGAAATTTTACAAAGAAAATTTGTTCAAAATAGCATTTTTTAATTTGCTGATAATACATAAAAACACAGCAAGGAAGAATGGCATAGTCAACTAGTTCCTGTATGCCACTGTCTTGCACAACACACACACAGTCACAAGCAAATGCACACAGTGTAGTATTTCTAGTCTGTGTGCTTCACATTATACAGAAGTATGGTTTGGGGGTTAAGTGTTGGAGTTTACTTTTCTGTTTGAATTTCTTTGTTTCAAATAGCTTATTATTTGCATTTATTTGATGTGATGCAATGGTGAAATCAGTAGGAAATCATTTAATTATGTGAAAATTATGTTCCTATAATACACTGAAGTTCTTTTGTACACACATGCAACATGTATAGACACATACATACAAACTTTTATACCGGTCTATGTGGCCCTGTAACGGTATGAAAGGCAATAGGTAACAATTTGGCACAGTAGAGAGGAAGAGACCATGAAAGATAGAAAGGCAGACTTTTGAATGTGGACTTTGGGCTTTTGTTATCCCTCATTCTCGCTTACGCTTTTTTTTCTAATTCACTCCGTAGAAAAACAAACAGAGACTCATTCAAATTAAATGCAAGTCACTGTGGCACTTCAAACCACTCTTCCCCCACACCTGGACAGGGCCAGTGATTAAAGCCTGTTTGTGTTGAGTGTTCTGGGGAGGGGGTGGGCGAACGAGTGTATGAGAGAGAGACAGAGAAACAGAGCAATAGAGAGTACAAGAGCTGACTCACTCGTTTACGTAAACTGATGTCTGTTGTGAACAAAAGAGGATGCAGAAAAGGTCAACGCTTTATCTCTGCTCACTGTCAACACTGCATGAACAGGCTAATGACACCTGAAACTAACTTTATAGCCCTTGCATACACACATTTCCTTGATCTATCTCTCATATTTTGTCTGGTTGTCTGGTATTCAAGGTTGTAAGATAGCGAGAGATATGTTTTCATCTTAGTAGACCAGTGCATAGGAAGATATTTTGAAACCAGGAGAGAAATACTAGAATATATATATATATATATATATATGTGTATATATATATGTGTGTATTGTATTGTTTGTAATATATCACACTAATCAAATCGATGTTATATATATTTGAAATAATGTATTATAACATCTATTTGATTACTGTGATGCACACATTATAATGAAAAATTTGTTTTTAATGAATTTTATTTCATTAATGTTATACACTTTACAATTCTGCACAAGAAAGCAGCAAGAGAATCTCTGAATATTTTAATCTTATTTAAATAAGAGAGCCAGACTGGTAGATTGTGTTTGGGAATAGCCCAAATGGAAAGTGAGCTTGGTTATTGACTCTTAAGGAAAGGGCTTGGGTGTAAATAATTGTGGTCAGGTATTATGGACAGATTTTTCTTTTCTTAACACTATCAATGAATACATTAACACTGGCTCATAGGTTTACAGACTTAGTAGACTCTATTGTAAGGCAATCTGTCATACAATATAACAACTCTATACATCTAGTTTTAATAATAAAATGACTCTGTGAGCCACACTGTGCTTTAGGTTGTGCTTCTTGGCATGTCATTCATACAAACATCATGTAATTAATGATTCGGTTTTGTGCTTATTTTTTTGTTATCCAGTAGAGGGCGCAGTTCGCAGAAAGCGTCGATGTGTGCTGGAGAAGAAGCAGCCTTACAGTGGAGATGAATGGTGTTCAGGTGCTGAGACTGAGGAAGAGGAGGAGAAACCCTCCACTACTGCACACAGTAAGTCCCATTGTGTTACTACAATATACACCAATGAATACACAGAAACTCAGTCCGTCTGCAGGAAAGACACACTTAATACTATTTTGTGATGAATACCTGTTACATATTCATCAGGCTGTAAATGCCTTAGCTTCCTGACCAGCGGTTGTAAACCAGGTGATACTTCTGGTCTAAGGTGACTTTCTTCCTAGGAAGAAAAGATGGTTGCAATAATTAGGATCTTCCACTGATACAAATTGCTTATAAATAATGGGGTTTTGAGCAATGGCTGTAATAGGATAGAAATAATGGGGTTTAAGTAATGACTGATTCCTGAATGAAGGTAATGAGTAATAAATTATTGCACATTCTGCCCTGTAGTAAAGGCTGCACCTCTTTAAGTATGATGTTTGTTTGGTGTCATTTTTTTTTTTTATCAGTGGTGACGAACAGTTTTCAAGGTGATCTGATATGTAGTCTTGACAATTCCGACCATCATTTCACAGTCTTGCCTAAAATTATGTTTGGGGTGTTTTCTTGCCAGTTGAGAACAGCCAATCTGAAACATATAAAGGTAAATATGCCGTAACTGCACCAACTTGGGTATTTTCTGATTCGAGTGTATCCTGTGGATTTGACAGGCCTCATTTTATGCAGCAGTTTATTTTGCATTTCATCATATATCAAATGGCACAAAATTCAGATTAACAAGTAATACAACACTCTTATGTGATATTGTGGTATTTAGTGTCACCTAGTGGCTGAGTTCAGACTTTTCCAAAAAATTCAAAGCCCTTAATGAAATATTGTAAGCTTAATAACTACACTCATTAAAAGGTTAGAATATTTTTGTTGTTTTTTTTTTCCAGTAAACCTTTGAACCCTCCAGTGTTATCATTTTTAAACCTTATTTGTCTAACCCAAGGTTTTATGCTCAAGTGGTGAAAAGTCTGTCCTTCACCCTACTATTACCCATTTTCACTTTTCAGGGGAGCATGTGATGCCTGGCCAGTCTCTCTCAGGCACAGCTGAGTCAGTAAGTGGGCCTGGTTTAGGATGTGGCCTTGGTCCAGGTCTACGTTCTGACCAGCCATCCCACACCTCTCAGCAAGTAGTATATGTCTTCACCACTAGCCTAGCCAACAGGTGATTATAATACTAACAGGCACACTGTATACAAATATTTTTTGTCATTACTGTGAATGTGATGATATAAGTATGAGACACACTTGTGTATGTTTAGGAAAATTCCATTTCTTAATAATAGTGGCTAAGCACAGAATTACTTGTGTATTCATGTATGTGTATCTCACAGTGCTGCAGAGGCAGTGATGCATGGTCATACAGATTCCATCCTCTTGTTTCACCAGCAAAATGTTCCTCGCACCAAACTGGACCAGGTTTGTATACACATGAATTCCATTTAAAACAATAAAAGCTGTAACTAGCTAGAAAAACTAGCTATAAAACTATAACTACAACAATAAAACTATTCTAAAGAATGTGTTGTGTTAGATTCCACATTTAAATGAATGTACAGTATCTCACAGAAGTGAGTACACCCATCACATGTTTGTAAATATTTATTTTCAATGAAGAAATGTCATTTTGATACAATATAAACTAGTGAGTGTAAAGCTTGTATAACAGTGTAAATTTGCTGTCCCCACAAAATAACTCAACACACAGCCATTATTATCTAAACTGCAGAACAAAAGTGAGTACACCCCTGAAAAGAGTGAAAATGTCCAAATTGGGCCCAATTAGCCATTTTCTCTCCCTGGTGTCATATGGTCTATAAGGTCTCAGGTGTAAACGGGAACAGGTGTGTTAAATCTTGTTTTATCGCTCTCACTCTCTTATACTGGTCACTGGAAGTTCAGCATGGCACCTCATGGCAAAGAACTCTCTGAGGATCTGAAAATAAAAATTACACACTACTTTACATTGTAGCAAAGTGTCATTTCTTTAGTGTTGTCACATGAAAAGATATAATAAAACATTTACAAATATGTGAGTGGTGTGATAGTCACTTCTGTGAGATACTGTATATGGCTTTTTGTGGTTGTAAAAGAGGAAATAGGAGAGCCCATGCATGATGTTCATTGTATGAATGTTTTTGCAGGTGTTAATAAGTGTAGGATGTCACATTTGTTTAAACATCTATTTAAGTCATTGTGGTTAGTTCCGCTTCTGTATGGCACATTTGATAAAGACATTCTTAATTGGGAAAGTTGAAAATGTTCTTTCTTACATTTACTGCACATAAGCTAAAACGTGATTTTTTTTTTTTTTTTGTCTGTCTGTCTGTCTGCTGGAAGTAAAATTAAAATTCATGTAATTTAGATCTTATAACGTCTGCAGTTATGGTGGCCTCTAAGTGCAAAACATGTAAACATATAAGTATACACTAGCTCTCCATTTTCTTTGGTTATGTTATTCTGTTATGTTTCCAAATTTGCTGTCATATTATTTATTTATTTAGTTAGTTTTATTGTTGTGCCTTTGGGTCATTTTTCTGAATGTGTGATTGTATTTTTGTTGCATTTTCTATTTGATATTATGATAAGTTTGTCTTACAGGCTACCATTATAATATCAAGCTTTTGGATTTATTTCAGGATATATGTTCTGAATCGGTCAAAAATCGGTCAACACAATTTTTGCTTATTCCTTTATCTCTGGATATATTTGTGTTAAATTATATATTTTTATCTCTCTATTTCAATTTTGCTCAGCAGTGCACTGCTGTTGGAAAGATCCCCAGCCTATCAGAGCAGCTCAGCTCTAGTAGCACCCCTCCCATGGGCACCCCCAAATCTCAAAGCGGTACACCACGTCCAGCCTCTGTTGGTGGAGTTATTGGGGGTCACTTAACAGGCAGCAATACTCCTTCTTCCACAGGTCAGCCAGAAAGTGAGGTACCCCATGTCCATCCAGGGGCCACACCCAGTCATAGTAATTGTGCAACGTCTCATCCATTAGGACCTGGGGGCTCAGGGACACAGCGAATGGGGTCACAAGGTTGTGGAGTAGATGGGTCAGGCATTATAAATCACCCTGGTACAGGTGTCTCTCCCAGTGTCAACCCAGCGATGCTGTCTGTGCACATTCAGGGTGAGTCCAGCCAGCAGGGAGGGCAAGGAAGTATCGAAGGACTGTCTAAAGAGCAGCTAGAGCATCGTGAGCGTTCTTTGCAAACACTTAGGGACATTGAGAAGCTGCTTCTTCGCAGTGGGGCTGGTGCTGTCCATGGAGACCCAGGAGGCCCAAATAACCTCAACAATGGATCAAATAGTAACAATAATACTGATGGTTACCAAGGGCTTGATGATGAGGAAAATAATAGTGGGAGGGTTGGCAGTAGTTGCCTTTCAGATGGTGTTACCTCTATCCGTGGAATGAAAAAGCATGATGAGTCTCTACAATCCATAATTTCCCAAACACAGAACATCAGTGGGCCTTGTTTAGATGACACTTTGATGTTAAGGCACCACAACTTACCCCCTCATCACCACCTGTCCTCTCCTTCAGGATTAGACATGGGCCCTGTGCTAGGTCCTGAAGGACTAACACCAGAACAAATAGCTTGGAGGAAGCTGCAGGAGGAATACTATCAGGAGAAGAGGCGGCGACAGGAGATGAATCCTCACACAAATCCCCAGCATTTCCGCATGATGTCTGAGATGGGAATGCCAGGGGGGCCGCACCTCATGATGAGAGGTCCCCCACCTCCATATCACAGCAAACCTGGAGACCAGCAGTGGGGACCAGGGCCTATTATTGGAGGAGGAATGGGAGGAAATTTAAGGATGATGGACATGCATCAGGAGGGACCACGTGGACCCAGATTTCTTGGACAGATGCAGCGAGGACCCCCAGGTGGTGGTGGATACCCAGGCAGCCCAAGTGGAGTTTTATCCATGGAAGGGGTAGGGTCACAAAGATCTCCCAGGCCAGGAATGGGCTGGCTGGATGACATGGCACAGAATATGGCTGGAGTAGGTCAGTTTCATGGGTGCTATGCTTCAGGAGGACCCAGTGGACCCTCTCAGCAAATGCAGAGTGGTATGGATCGTCCTTTAACACGGGAAGAGATGTTTCACATTATAGAGAAACGGCAGCTACAAGGTCTCCCCAGCTTGGCACGGTTATCTAGGCAGCAGCAGAGTGGACTTGGGGGTCCCAGGATGATGGATAACCCTGGTGGACAAGGCTTTCCTAATCCTGGCATGGGAGGAGGTCAATCTTCACGTAGTGATACAATGGAATTTCCCAGTTCTCGCACAATGATTGGCTCTCCCATTAGTGGTGGAGGTGGCCCTTTAATGAGAGATATGGTTGACTCTCCTTTAGGGGGAAACCTAAATATAAACATGAACATGAACCTGCATCAGCAACAACATATTTTGGCCCAGAAATTAAGAGAAGGGCCTGGGTCAGAGATGGCAAGCCCTGAGGACAACACGCATATTAGGGCTGCACCAAATGGCCGGGTTGGTGCTAACAAAGTAATGGTCCATGGGCCAGATGTAACGCTTCAGTTTCCCAATCAGGGCTCCTTTCCAGGTGGACAAGGGGATGGGCCCTATCTCCAGCAATCAGGTCCTGAGATATTTAGATCTGATCAGCAGGGTACTCCCCAAATTGTTGGAAACTCGAGACCTAGCCATATGCCTATGAACACTGGCCATAAAGCAGACCATGGTCCATGTCATCCATCTGACCTTCCCATTAATGTCAACTCAGCTGGTTCCCCAGCCATGCCCCCACCTCATCAGCTGAAGTCACCTCCGCTTAGCCAGGAACCTTCTCCCCTCATACCCTCTCCCTCTGCTACAGGCCTGAAATCCCCCAACCAGCTAGCATCCACTGGTCCACCACACCCTCCTCTTACTTCAACATGTGGGGCAGGCACACCTTCTGCCACCTCCATGAAGTCCCCTCAGATAATAGCATCATCACTTGCACTCCGTTCACCATCTGGTTCCCCTGGACATCACAAATCTCCAGCCATGCCTGTTGCATCTCCAAGATGGACTGCCTCACCCAAGACTTCCTTGGCCAGTCCTGGAGGGACGTCTAATAGTAAGGCAGTAGGCAATGGAGGGAGCAGTTCAACTGAGACAGGTAAGAAATGATTTGCATAACTGTTAATAAGCTAATGAGAACATCAATATATAACTGTGTTTGTGTTTTAATTACTGTTAAATTATTTGTGGGTTAAAATATTTCTTATTTTGTTTCCCACTACAGGTATATCCCTTCCTCCCAGGAGTTCCACCTCAACACCCAGCAGTCAACCTCCTAACATGCCATTCACCTCTTCCCCAGACGCAACTCAATCCCAGAATCCACTGTCCCTTATAATGTCTCAGATGTCCAAGTATGCAATGCCCACTTCCATTCCACTTTATCATGATGCCATCAAGACAATAGCCACTTCTGATGATGAGATGCCAACTGATCGAATGCTCCTTCCTGGAGCCAACATTCAAGGTGCAGTCTATTAGCAAAACAACCTTTATAATTTTGCAGGTCCAGTTTCTTTTGAAATCCTATAACAACACAAATTTTCTGCAGAACTGAGGATGATTGGTGATACAGTGTCATCTTCTTGATGTTCAAATAATCATGCCTAAAATGATAGTTTATCAACTCTTTTACTTAAAATGTTAGTTGGACTCAAATTGTGATTTCAACCTGTTAGGATGTTAAAAAACATTCACTTCCTGACCACAGTGCCATTTCTTTTGTAATGAAATGACTGAATAGTGTTTCAATAACTTGTATTTCTCTTCTTTGCAGTGTTTTCAGCTTTGAATATTATATGTCAAAAACAGTTTAAATATATATATAAGTATATAAATTAGCATAATTGTGCATATGTTATATATTTAGGTTTATACACTTATTTGACATACTGCATGTGACTTAGTGTCTGCTCTATTAAATTACAGGAAATATGGCTAATCACCAGTCTGTGCAGATGCTCTTGTCCTCTCAAGGCTCAATGGGACCTCACAGTAGTCCTCAAAGCCCTACTGGAATGGTTCTTTCAGGAAATCAGCAGTTATCTCTTGAACCCTCTGGACCTTTGTTGGCTTCTCCTAACCACATTGCCATGCCAGTAATGATGGGTGGAGGAGGTGGCCATCCAGATGGGATTGGACCTTGTAACATGTCACCAATGCATCCTCCAAGTCAGATGGGTGGATTCTCACGCATGCAGGTTCCCCTGCACTCACCAGTTGGTGGAATGGGGCAGCAGTACACTCATCCTTCTGATGACGTTCTCCCTTCTCAGCAAATGCACCATCTTAGTAAGGGTATGTCCAATCAGCGCCCACCTAACCCAGCTGATTCTTTCACATCCATGCCCATAGGGGAGGGCCCAGACTTGAGTGAGGTGATTAGGCCAACTCATACAGGCATCCCAGAATTTGACCTGTCACGAATCATTCCTGCCGACAAGCCCAGCAGTACCCTGCAGTACTTCCCCAAGACTGAGGCAATGTCACAGCTGCAGCAGACCCCTCACCAAGGGCATCTACCTCATCAGGCACCTTCAGCACAACTTCTAAAGCAGCTTTCTTCATCTGGCTCCCTTCAGGGCAACACACCCTCCTCCAACCCTCACATTGCCAATCTGCAGAACATGATGGCTGAGCAGCAGCTTCCCTTGCAGCCTTCACACTGTGGCTTACGCCCTGGTATTGGCATGACCCAGGGAGGAGCCAGAGGTGTGGGCCCAGGTGGTATAATGGGGCCTGGCTCGATATGCCATCCAGGTCATCTGATAGGTAGGACAAGTATGCCTCAGCAACAGCAGCAGCATCACCACCAGCAGCAGGCCATGATGGCTAACAGCCTCTTACAGCACCAGTCCCATATGTCACAGGGCATGATGACCCCACAACAACATCCACACAGTCTTATAGCTCAGCAGAACATGATGATGCAAGCTAAGCAGAGGGGTATGACAATTCCTGTGGAGCACTTTGGCCAGCAAGGGCCTGTCCTGTCCCCTCAGGGGCCCATGATGGGACCCCCACATCCACAGTCAGCCATGATAGGATCCCAGGGAATCAGACAGCGAGGCTTGTCTTTGGATAGTTCACTAGGCTATGGACCTGGAAGCATGGCAAACATGCATTTCTGAACATTTTCAGTAAATCTGTAAAAATCCTTTCCCCTTATGGGTTACTTCAAACCCTAAACCTGTGCTTTTTCCAATGTTTATTGATTGTGGCAATCAGATGCTAATATTATTCGTAATAATGTCTTAATTAAAAAAAGCCAAATAATGGAAAATTGCAGTTAAGCAACAAATTCTGAAGCCATTTAAAATGTCTGTAAAATATGTACATTTGACAGATAAATGTGTTAATTTTTGTTTCTAATTTGTTTCATTTTGTTTCAGATCAGTTTCTAATTGTTTTCTCTGGCTACCAACTGTTGTGCAAAAAAGTATATAAATATATTATATATAATTATTAAATATCTGTATAATTGCTGTAAATAAGATGCAATTTGCTCGTTTACAAATGTTATGTATAACTGTGTTTAATAGAAGACTAAAGGCAAACAAGAAAAAATGTCTGTTGTTTGGTGATGGGAAAGTGTTGTTAAGGGATGAGAGAGGAAGAGATACAGACACAATCAGGGTAACATTGTTTTATTTTTTCAAAAATCTCTTACATCTTTTGTTATCTTACATTGGATATTATAAAATGTAGGCATAGAATATTTACAATGATAAAAGTATTTAAATGCTTCCTCTGTAAAAAAAAAAAAAAAAAAAAAAAAAAAAAAACTTCCTAAATGCATAGGCCATAGATGATCAGACAGGTGACACAGGGAGTCAAAATTAAGCTCTGATTTTATTTTAAAAAAATATCTACATGATGACTGAATGATTGCATAATTTCCCAAAGGTTTTTCCATGTTTCTGGGCTCAGTTGTATTGGCAAGTGGTGGTGGCCACCTCTGAGACAGATGTATTGCTGAAACATCTGGTGCTTGGCCCACAGACACGGAAATGTTTTGCTAGCAATCTTAAAAGTTCCTTCCGGAAATGCACCGCTACAAAGGCATAAAGGATTGGATTAAGGCAGCAGTGACTAAAGCCAATACTTTCAGTCACTATCAGAGCCAGAGACAGTGAAATTCTACTCTGACAGGTCTTCAGAGTCAGAACCTTTTGACTCACAAGGGTGTCCACAAAAAGGGTTATGTTATAGGGTAGCCAACACAAGCAGAAAACCAGGGTAACCACCATAGCCAGACGAATAGCCCCTTGCTTCTCCAGACTCTGTTGACTGTGGTACAGGGTGAACACTATAGCAGTGTAGCAGTAGCCCATGATGGCTAAGGGAAGGATGAAGCACAACAGGTGTGTCAGCAACCGACTAACAAGTAACCAGTGAGCATGGATCGCATGAATGTTGAAGTGACACTGTAGCCATGTGGGGTCATTCCTTCTGGGTTCCACAGAAATAAATACTATGTTGGGCATAGATATTGCAAGACAAAATAGCCAGAGCAGAGCACAGATTAAATGAACCGTTTGGGGTCGACGGGTCTTGAGGCTGGATACAACATGAACAATGGCGAGGTAGCGATCAAATCCAATGCCTGCAAGGAGAAGACTCCCACACAACAGATTCAGGCGGTATAACAGGCCTACAATCTTGCACATGAAGTTGCCAAAGACCCAACCTGTCAGCACATCGGACACTGCAAAAGGAAAGGTAAAGAGCAGGAGCAGATCAGCCAGGGCCAAATGCAGCAGGTAGATGTCAGTAATGCGTAGGTGAGCACGACGCTGCAGCAGAACCATCAGCAGGAGGCCGTTTCCTGAGAGGCCCAGTAGAAACACTATGCTGTAGATTAGTGGCTGGAACACAGTATGGTACAGGCGCAGGAGGTCATTTTCAGTGTCACATGTGAACGAATCGACAAAGGACACATTATCATAGTCTTCAGTCTGATAATCTGGCAGCTGAGGAGGAAGTACAAACAATAATTTTTATTATTAAAGTAAGAAGTGAAAATAATTGCGTTGAACATATACAAATGGAATATTTGTCCATGTAAAGTTTAAAGATAAAAAGCAAATACAATGATCATTACTTTAGGCATGTAACTAACACATTTTAACAGTAATATTGAGTTTCATCACAATTTTAAAAAGTTGTTTTCAATTTAAAAACAAATCTTCAGAACACACTCATAAGCCCATGTTATGGACCTACAGAAAATATTGATCATAAAAACAATGAAAACTAGGCTTGGTTTGTTTCAAAAACATTTACTGTAAGTCATTTGCATGCGAACATTTACTAGGATAGATATAGAAAGATAAATAGCTGATCAACAACAATATTTATTTTATTTATTATTTTTATTTAACATTTTTGTTATGCTGTTTCATTGGAAAGAATTTAAATTTGGCCCCCCAACTCCCAAAAATATAAAACGTTATAAACATTTAATTATTCAGCTTGTTGTATCTCTTAAACTAAGCATGTTATTACATTAAGTATGTTTGATGTAGTACAGAGTAGTACATAGAGTATGCCACGTTTTATATTTTCCAACGAATATACAAGCCTAAATCAGAAAATAAAAAATGGTTGAGTTTTCAAAGCCCACAAAGAAGTTTTGATTTTTCATACTTTCTCGTTCTATACATTAGTCTCACTTAAAAAAAATTAAAAATAGTAATAAGTTGTACTTACATCAAAAACAGTATACTTTGTTATGTTACTCATCTTCGTCTGGAGTGTGAAACTAGGAACCTATACAACAAAAATAAATCATAAAATGCAACAGACCATGTTTCCAGGAAGTATTGTTCCAGATGCTTTATACAGTATGGTAATTTTTTTTTTCATTGTAACTTTTGTGATTTTTACATTTTTAAAACCCATACAGAAGAAGAAAAATTTACAAAGCAAGAATCTATGAAAAATCTGAGCAAACACGCACACCTGATCAAACACGTACACAATATCTAATTGTTTCTTTCAGGTAACATGTTCTGTCAAATATTTGGACTTTTCATTCACATAAAGTAAAAAAAAAAAAAAAAATATATATATATATATATATATATATATATATACATATATATATATATATATATATATATATATATATATATATATATATATATATATACGTGTATATATATATATATATATATATACACGTATATATATATATATATATATATATATATATATATATATATATATATATATATATATATATATACGTGTATATATATATATATATATATATATATATATATATATATATATATATATATATATATATACGTATATATATATATATATATATATATATACGTATATATATATATATATATATATATATATATATATATATATATATATATATGTATATATATATATATATATATATATATATATATATATATATATATATACACGTATATATATATACACACATATATATATTAGTTGTTTTTTAAGTTAAAATCAAAACTGCAAAGTTTGGCCTACATTTAAGTCTACATGTGTGACCATCGAATACACTCTAGTACAAAGTTAAACTTTCAGCTCTTTTCAGGAGTTAAAACTAAACTCGTGGACTTCCACTAACGTGTACAGTAAACTTTAACTCATGACTGTTTAATTAAATAATTTAATTAATAACTCTGTCATAGTGTTAAACAATCCCAAACACTAATACCCCTTTTCCACCAGAAAGAACCGGGTGCTGGTTCAGAGCTAGTCCTGGTGCTGTTCTAAGTTGGTTCCACTGGCGAGCCTTCTAAGAACCAGTTTGCCTTTCCATCCGTTAGAGAGCCATCACGGGATGCACTTATTTCCAGGGATTTCAGAACAGCGTATCAGATATTGCGTCATCGGGTAGGCGTGGCCTATTTGATCATCTAAATCTAACCCTAACCATAACCGTAGTTTTTGGTTGTTTATTTGTTTTCTAAAATAAATCAACCTGTATAACTGTTTTGTCCTTCGTAGTATGCTGTTGTTGTTTTTTTTGAAAGAGGGTGTTTTTCCAAGTCCTCCGGAAACACGCCCACTTTACGTCGTGGTAACGAAACCCCTGGAATTTAGTGAATGTCGAGCCCCATCACAGAGCCGAGTCTGAAGTCACTGTATGGGCATTCACTAAATTCCAGGGTTTTTTTAAATTCCAGGAAAAGAAATAAACAACCAAAAACTACGGTTATGGTTATGGTTAGGGATAGGGTTAGATTATCAAATAGGCCACGCCTACCTGATGACGCAAAGTTACGCTGTTCTGAAATCCCTGGAAATAAGTGCCTGCCTCACTGTATACGTGTCACGTTTCCCACTGGAAATTCCCAGGAACGTTAGCGCACCAGCGGCAAACACAAACACAATCCTCAACAATGGCGGATTTTGCTTTACTGTTAATGCTCATGGCTTTGTGAACCTACATTGGCATCCAAACGCGGCGAATCCAATGTGTACGTGCAGCTCCGTGTAATTTGTATAAACGGAGGTTGTAATCGAGAAAGTGCATAACGTTATTTTATCATTAACACAGAAAAAAGTTAGCCTTAGCATGTAGCTACCTACTATCATGTGTGCTGATAATGGATCATATTGCGGTAAAGTAAAAGTGTATTAAACATTAGTATACTTAAGGTACATTATCAAAGGCGCTAACAGTAGCCCCGCCCACAGCCCCTACTTAAGGTACATTATCAAAGGCGCTAACAGTAGCCCCGCCCACAGCCCCTACTTAAGGTACATTATCAAAGGCGCTAACAGTAGCCCCGCCCACAGCCCCTACTTAAGGTACATTATCAAAGGCGCTAACAGTAGCCCCGCCCACAGCCCCTACTTATGGTACATTATCAAAGGCGCTAACAGTAGCCCCGCCCACAGCCCCTACTTAAGGTACATTATCAAAGGCGCTAACAGTAGCCCCGCCCACAGCCCCTGACACAAGCGGTTCTTAAGTCTAGACCAGCAACGTTTTGGTGCTACTTAAGAACCACTGGAAAGAACTGGTTCTAAATTAGGCTCTGGCTCTGAACCAGCACTCAAACTGCCTAGGTGGAACAGGGGCATAAAAGGGTTTAAAATGAAAATAATTACAAAAAAAAGACAATTACTATCAATATCTTAATTTTATTTAAGGTAATACAACGAATTAAAACTCCACTGCATGGATGCCTCCTAATCTTCACTTACAGTGTAACAAACATTTATTTGTTAAACAACTGCTATAATAGCAGCTGAACATTTGGGAAGATGTGTGATCAAAAATTTATTACATAAAAATAAATTTTCAACCTAACTGACATTTTAATGTATTTGTTTACATAGCATCTACCATAAAAAATATGTTACATGGTGTTGATTCAAGAAGCCACATATCATTTAAAATATAAAAAAGAGAACACTATAGAAACGATGAAGCACGAAGTTGCAGTATAAACTTTGGGGCTGCTTCTGTTTGTTTTAAATGATTTTTTTTTTTGCCCAAAGTCTATGATTATGTTCTTTTATTTGATGGGGATCAAACAAGGACAAATTGTCTCTTGTGTACACATTCTGCTGCTACCAAGTTACAAGTTGGGACTATTGTTGAATGTAGAGGCATTACACTTAAGAAAACGTGTGTGAATGCGCACATAGAGCTGTGGTCATTTGAAAAATCTCCCTCACATACCACATATATAATAATTTTTATGGAAATGTTCATTTTAATTATTTTATATTAATTTAACTAAGAAAATAATCACATTCTTTGACCTTTTACCTAATGATGTCAAAAATAATTAGGTAGTTACTTAAAAATGAATTAGGTTATTTAAAAAAAAAATTATATAGTTGTAATCGATATAGTTGTCCCGAACTGTGTATTGTGGACCCACTGAATGGTTCTCGTGCGAAGGTTTGTGGGCACATACTGATGTGCAGGTTAGACACTCGGGAAGGTGGAGCCTCATTTGCTTGGGTTTGTTGGATTTCCTATATGGGGTCTTACTGGACAGGGGAGATGTTCATGGTGGTTGGAAGGATGGGCTCAGGATACGGACTTCTGCTCCAGACAGTGGGCTCCCTCCAGCCAGTGTCTCCAGTCCTCCAGTGCCTCCTTGATCAAATCTAACTCTCAGTTCCCCACATTGTAGTTTGCCTAAGCCAAGGGTAGTTTCCTAGAGAAGATGGGGCAGGGAAGCAGTTTACCAGGAATTCAATGACATTGAGATAATAAAACTCCTATTCCACAGGAAGATGCATCTCAGCATGAGCAGCCCGAAGTCCTTCTTTATGGTGGCTGACCATTTCAGCTTCCTATATTTTCCCTTGAGCAGAGATGTGAGTGGATGTGGATGTTGCTAAATATATATTCCTTGCTAAACACCTCCATGAGGTTGTGGTACTCCTGTGGTATGCAAACAATGTGGGATGGTTCTGGGCTTTCCATGGAGGCGGTACAGAATGGGAGATTGGACTTCTTCTGGAGACAATGTTTCAGGCAGTGTTGTGACCAATTGATGAGTTGCTTATTCTGCCAGGATATCATCAGGTCATGTAAGTTTATCCATGGAAACCCCAAGATAACAGGGTTAGTCAGGAAAGAGATAACAAAGAGAATGAGCTACTCCTCCACATAGACTCCACCCTGGAGCGTGATGGAACTGAGCTGACATGTGATGTATCCGTCTTCAATGGGTTGATTCAAAGGAGAGGCGCATGGCACCATGAGCAACTGTAGATCCTTCACCAGCTGGCAGTGGATGAGATGCCGGAATCCACCAAAGCAGTGACGTGGCAACTTAGCACCTGTAGCTGCAGGTGTTCAGGCAAAGGAGTCAGAGGTAAAAGGAAAAAATCACAAGGAAGGTTAAAATCACAGCCAAACAATTCAAAACAGCAGGCAGGGACAGCAACAGTAAACACAAACATAGAGTCCAATAACCCAATAGAAGCAATCTGCGCAGCAAAAGTACCAAAACACAAATTCAAAGAACACAAAGCACAAAGTCCAAACACATTATGGGCTATGGTAATGGCAATAAACGGCTCAGATTATAGCAAGAACTAACAAGAATTCACAATTACATTGAGCTTGAGCAGGATAAACCGGAAGTGAACTACTTGACTCCAATGAGGAATTTTTTTTATTTGATTGAAAAAGGCCAATAAAGCATAAACATTGTCAAGAATATTTATACCTACTAAAATACCAATGTTGTGGTTGCAAAAACAAAGTTTGAGAAGAATTTATTTATTTATTATACATAATATATTGTCTTTGATTATGGGAGCACCACTTAACATGTACAACTTTTGTTTACTTCAGTAGGCAGTTTGATATATAAAAATATAAAATGAAAAATGAAACATGAAAAGATTTAAATCAATTTATGTCAGATAATTTTATTAATTTAAATACTCATTTGGTTGACTTTAAATATAATGTTATGTATTTATGCATATTTAAGGCTGTAAAATGGTAAATAAAGAAAAAAATATTTAGCTTGAGTGTTTTGTTCACTGCTAGTTCTTAGGCTTATAGGTTTGGGTGACAGAATGGTAGTACAGGTCAGTCTGCAGAACATACTCTAATGTGACCAGTAGACACCTTGTGGTGTTTATGTGAGCTACACACTGACTAACAATAATAAATAGTACTATGAAGTCCTATTGAAACTTTACAGGGATCGTTTCAATCACACACACTCTACTGAGAGACAACTCTGGTTTGTAGTGCACCTACCAGAGCAACATTATGTAGCTCTCCAGATACAATATCATCTCTCAGTATGGGAATGCAAAGAATATATCCAAATGCCCTTCCAGTCAGCTTGATTGATTTGTTTCCTAAGGTTACCCAGAATGAAAGTGGAACGTGAGGCATCACTGATGGTGTTTTATCATGTGATTTTGATTTAAAGGTATGATATGTATCTGAATGCATAAAGGCTTTTATCTAAGCGTTGAAACACCACCCCTGTGATTATTTGATGTTTATAGAACAGAACTGGAACCCCACATTTAACATCATAAGAATAATGATGATTTCTCGATTTGAATAATAAAATAAATGTAAAATCGTTTAAATTAGAAGTCCATGATTTCTAAGCAAAGCACTGATGCAAAACTGATACATTAATCATTTATATGCAAGGGAAATTTTTGTTTGTTATGTTTCTCTTTGATATTATCAAGTCTAGTTGGTATTAAAGGGTATTGTAGTTGCATTAAAATCCAGGCAAACATAGGTAACTACAGAATTGTTAAGTAAGTAGCAGTTTAAACAGGTAACATTACAAAGCTTTATTTATTTGTTATTTGTTGTACATATATTTACATATTCCACTGTGCTTGTACCTTTGCACATTTTTCTACTATTTGCACTCCTGGTAGATGCTAATTAGCAGTTCATTGCTATGTACCAGTACTATGCAATGACAATAAAGCTCACTCGCTTGCTCTATCTATCTATCTATCTATCTATCTATCTATCTATCTATCTATCTATCTATCTATCTATCTATCTATCTATCAGAATTATGTTTGTGCATGTACATGATGCTATGATGCACACTTTTGTTCATCATTCCCTCACTGTCAAAACGTCCCAAAAATCCGACCACTTAAATCATATAAATGATTTTATGTATTGTAGAAATCCTTTTAAATTATGAGATTTTTAGCTTTAACAAGGAGGAGATAATGTATGGTAATTAGGCAGAAAATGCAATTTGACAGCATCTATGGTCTCACATGATAACTGCAAATAATTGCAATAGAAATCAGAATAAGAATCAGAATCAGATTTATTGGCCAAGTGTGTTGACACAAACAAGGAATTTGGTTCCAGCTGTTTGTGACTCTCAAAAGTACAGACATTAATAACACTATACTATACAAACTATACAAGACAATGAGATACAATATAGACAGAATGAGTATTAAATATGAATATAGAATATGAATGATCAGTTATGTACATAAAGTGTGGGAGTGCAAATAACAATATTGTGCAATATTATGCTTTTTGTACAATATACACCAGCAGTAGTGTGTAATATACAGATGATTTGATGACTGACAGTCCTGATAATGCAGTACTTATGATAAGAAGCAGTGAATATAATTATGGTGAGTTGTTGATTAGGGTGATTGCCTGGGGAAAGAAACTGTTCCTGTGTCTGGCAGTTTTAGTAAACAAGTGCCTCGGGGGTTTCCTCCGGGTGCTCCGGTTATCTCCCCCGGTCCAAACACATGCATGTTAGGTTGATTGGCATCTCTGGAAAATTGTCCGTAGTGTGTGATTGCGTGAGTGAATGAGAGTGTGTGTGCCCTGCGATGGGTTGGCATTCCGTCCAGAGTGTATCCTGCCTTGATGCCCGATGACGCCTGAGATAGGCACAGGCTCCCCGTGACCCGAGGTAGTTTGGATAAGTGGTAGAAAATGAGTGAGTGAGAGTGAGTTCTGTAGTGCCTGCCAGAAGAGAGGAGTTGAAAGAGGTGGTGTCCAGGGTGCGAAGGGTCAGTGGTGATTTTTCCTGCCCGGTTTCTGGTTCTTGTACAAGTCCTGTGGAGTCGGCAGGGGGGCGCCAATTATTTTTTCTGCTGTTTTTACTGTGCGTTACCGTCTGTTTCTGTCCTGTTTTGTTGCTGCACCAAACCAGATGGTGATGGATTTGCACAGGACAGATTCAATGACTGCAGTGTAGAACAGCATCAACAGCTCCTGTGGCAGACCATACTTCTTTAATTGACGTAGAAAGTACATCCTCTGCTGGGCCTTTTTGATGATAGAGTTTATGTTGCACTCCCATTTCAGGTCTTGGGAAATGGTAGTGCCCAGAAACTTGAAGGCCTCCACAGATGACACCGGGCTGTTGGATATTGTGAGGGGGAGTGGTGTTGAGGGGTCTTTCCTAAAGTCCGCTATCATCTCCACAGTTTTGAGGGTGTTTACCTCCAGAATGTTCTGACTGCACCATATTACCAGCCGCTTCACTTCCTGCCGGTATGCAGACTCATAGCCATCTTGGATGAGACCGAGCGTAGTATCATTCATTGCGAAAATGCAAGAGATTCCAGAAGGTAAAAAAAGAAATGGCAAAACCACAAATAGAGAATGAAAGCAAAGACTGGCCAAATGAGAGTTAGACTGTGCAGTAAATTTTGATTTGACTTGCCATTACTTGTATTTACAATGTCATTTTCAATATTATTATTAATATTTTGCTTGTGGATAAGTTTTATTTTGTAAAACATTCAGTCGATCTTAATTAGTGGCGCATCATTGTCACAGAGCAAAGGAGAAGGTTCTGCAGATTATGTCTTCCCACTAATGGTGGGTATTTTCTGTTTCTGTGTTCCAGAAGCATTGACAGCGAACAACAGTGCAGAAGTTTGCCAAGGTCCCACTAACCTAGCATTTATGGGTTTGACTCTAAACTCTCTACACTACTCCCTAGCATTGATACACACCAGCCTGCACTGCATATGTCCTGATGCCACATCCCATCACTGCATTATTCAATAAAACCTCTTTGTGTTCACATCTACCTGGCAACCAGGTAACCCTAACCCTGAAGGCCAAGCCCAAGATTGCAAAGATCGTCACTTCACTCGGCTGTAGAATGTCATAATCCATTCGACATGTTGGCAGACTACCACCTCAGGGAGGTCCTGGACAAGCACTGAAAGACTGGTTTGATTGCTAAACTGTGGAAATCTGGGGCTGATCAAGGCACAGTACTTGGAGTACTGCATTGGATGGGGATAGCCAATCCTGCAAGAGAAGAAAGCTGATGCAATCAAGCAGTACCCACTACCCACTTCTAAGTAACAGTTATGTGCTGGGTATAATTACCAGTTAACCTCTAGCCAGTTATCCAATTCTGAGGAGACTTAAAAAGTCCCGTCTGTGCTACAGGATACTGGAGAACTTTTACCGCTGTGCCATTGAGAGTATCCTCACAAACTGCATCTCAGTGTGGTACAGCAGCTGCACAGCTTCAGACCGTAAAGCCCTTCAGAGGGTGGTGAAAACCGCCCAACAAATCATCGGTATTGAACTACCCACCTTGGAGAACATTTCCAAAAAACGCTGTTTGCAAAGGGCAAGGGGCATCATCAAAGATCCCTCTCACCCCAACCATGGACTGTTTACACTTCTCCCATCGGGCAGATGCTACCATTGTCTCAGAGCCAGAACAAATAGACTGAAAAATAGCTTCTTTCCCGTGGCTGTTTCTGCACTGAACAGCTGATATGGTGTTAACAGTCACCACTGCACTGTCACTTTTCTTCTGTGTTTTGCACTATTTTGCACCACTTTAAAATCATGCATCCTTGCACCACCCAAAAACTATCATTACACTTCTGATTTCCATCCATATTTATTCTGTTTATTATGTGTATATATAGATGTATATATTCATAATGACATTCATTTTGTACAGCTATATCTGTCATACCACTTCATACTGTATCATACTTATATAAAAAAAAACCACACTATATATACCCTTATTCAGTTATATGTACATATTACTACACCCTCTGTATAACCCCATACTCTTATTTATTACACTGCCACTTGTAAATAAGCTATCTATGCACTTCTGGTTAGATGCTAACTGCATTTCATTGGCTCTGAACATGTACCATGCACAATGACAATAAAGTTGAATCTAATCTAATCTAATCTAATCTAATCTAATCTAATCTAATCTAAATATAGCCTTCCAGTTTCAGAGCTAGGAAGGGCTAGTCTAATGGTCAAAGGCTTAATGGAAGCCCTACCCAGAATTTGTACAGTGTCACTAACAGTACTATAGTCATCTTATACACTCACCATCCACTTTAAAAGGAGGAACACCTGTACACCTGCTCATGTATGTAGATAGACAATCAGCCAATTGTCAAGTCAAGAAGCTGGTCCAGATGCTAGAACAGATGGACCAGGACCAGATGCTAGAAAAAAAGTGTTAATATGAGTGGTGCTGTAAACATAGTTAAATATTGACGAATATTGAATTAATGTATGTGGAGGTTCAGTTTAGTTCAGTTTCCAAACCAGACAATGATGCAGCTGCTCAGGATATGCTTGATGGTCCCTTTGTAGAACATGGTCAAGATGGGGGGTTGGAGATGGGCTTTCCTGAGCGTTTGTAAAATGTAGAGACAATGCTGGCATTTTGGAATGTGGTGTTCTTGATCATCTCCTGCAGGATCTGTTGATGTTCAGTGGAGAGTGGTTGCTCTGTGCTTCCCCTAAAGTCAACAACCGTCTCTGTATTTGTTAATGCTCAGAGACATGTTGTTGGCTCTAAAAGGCTGTTAGAGGCTGTTAGTTTTTGCCACTCCTCTCTGTATGCTGACGCTGCTTTGTACGCTCTGTATGCTCTGTGGCGACCAACTTGTTGATGTGCTTTGAGCTGTGCATTACTACACATTTGTAAGTCAGCAGAGTGAACAGCAGTGGACTGAGCACCAGCCATGAGGTTTTCCAGAACTCAGTGTGATGGTGCTAATGATGCTGTTCCCAATCTGACTGACTGCGGTCTCCCAGACAGTTTGTCCAGGATCCAGTTGCAGAGGGAGGTGTTCAGGCACAGCATGTTCAGCTTCTCAATCAGCTGCTGAGGGATGATTTTGTTGAATGCTGAACTGAAGTTCATTCAACTGAAGCACATTCGTATGTAAATGTCCTTTCTCTCCAGGTGTGTAAAAGCAGATGTAAGGTCAAGGCATCATCCGTAGATCGGTTTTGGCGATACGCAAACTGCAAGGGGTAAAGTGAAGATGGCAGTAGGGCTTTCATGTGCCTTTCAAGCCTCAGGAAAACACTTCATTACAATGGGTGTGAGTGCGATGGGATGATGGTAGTTGAGGCAGGACACTGTAGACTTCTTTGGCAAGGGGACGATATGTGTATACTTTAGGCATGTAGTAAAAATGGTGCTGCTCAGGGAAATGTGGAAATTGTCAGTGAAGACATCAGCTAGCTATTCGGCACATTCCCTGAGCATGCTGCCAGGAATGTTGTCTGGATCAACTCTGCATAAAGTTCTCCTCACATTTACATTTACATTACATTTACAGCATTAAGTCTCTATTGTTGAATACATTAACTCTGGTTCACCACCTAAATCACTGTTAAAAGATTTTTTTTAAATACACATATACAACAAACAGGGAAGAAAGTGCTAGTTTAAGTGTTTCATGAATAAGTAGGTCTTCAACCGCTGCTAGAAAATAGCCAGTGACTCAGCTGACCGGACCCGTAGGGGAAGTTCATTCCACCACCTTGGTGCCAGAACAGAAAAGAGTCTTGTAGTATACTTACCTCTTACCCTGAGTGATGGTGGGCAGTGCTGGGAGCTCTGAGGGTGCGAGGTGTAGTGCGAGGAGTATCAGCCATGGTTAGACACTTTAAAATCTCTGTGAATCACGCTTGATTCTGCTCAGGTGCCAACTCAAGACTAGTCTAAAGAAGACCAGACATGGATATTCCCACCATCATGCTTTACTGTTGCTTTGAAACACTGGGGTATAATTCACTCAACAACCATATGACATTCTTTTGACTGTAGTTTGCTTGGAGACACTTTTAATCAATATGATCAGACGCTGCTATCAGATCTGATCTTATGTTCAGAAGCTGATATCACTTTGCCTATCAGTGACCAAATCTTTATGCACAGGTTTTCCAATGATGTGGGAATGCTGTTGTGGTTTGGATAAAAATGATCCAATTTTGGCAAAGTGATTTAGTGCTCCTCACCTTTAGAAATTGTCAGTTTAGCCAAGATTGGACACTGAGTCTTTACTTAGAAAAACTCTTTGACTTCTGTCAATTCACTTTTCTGATGCCAAAATTCTGTTGCCAAATTTCCACCTGTCACAATACTACTAGTATGAATTGATCTGATGAAAACCTGAAATATATTTATAATCAGAAAGCAGCTAATGTTTGATATGGTTCAAGCTCTGAAAATAAAATTCAATAATTAAAAATATATGTGCGCAATTATTGTGCCACAATTTAAAGTTGCATAATTATATTTGCATTTTAATTTAAGCATGCAACATAAGTGTAAAAAATATCATTATTTCATTTCCTTTATCATATAAAATGCTAACAGAAAACTACACTAAGGCTCATAATTTTTTAAGAAACCACAAAATGAGTGTCCAAATGAAAATGAGTACAGTATGTGATTCCCTTTCCAGATTGGTTGCACTATTTGTGCCAAAACTAAAAAGCAAATGATCAATGGCACCAACTCCTCTTTTTTTTCACTTTGCCTTTTCACTTTCATGTTAACAATGTGCTAAATAACTGTGGGAACGACCAAGACTTATACAACACCCATTTAATTTTACTCTAAATGCCTAGTTAAAGAATACAGAGTACAGCAGTACAGCACACAGCAGCATGCAAGAGATGGCTAGCAAATGAATAGATTTTGAGAAATTTGCTTCACTAACATCTTAAGTGATACTTTATAGAATTGGATATGAGGTTACACTAGTGGAGAAAGAGTGCACCAAAATCATGTTTTAAAGCAAATAATCTGAAGTAGATTTAATGTACAGTGTGCATGTAATGTACAGAACTATTTCTGCAAGACAGAATAATGTATTACTTCAAAAATGTGTGTAATTCTTGATTCATGCTCAAACAAGGTGCACAACTTTTGTACTGCAGTTGTGCTGTTTTCAAGGTTGTAGCGAAATGGAAATTTTTCCAAAACCTGTTAACCCTAGTCAGAAGGGTTGGCATAGCTGCTGCCACGCAGAACCACTATCGTACACAACCAAATAACACGGAAAAGCTACAATCATCAATCCCAGTATTCTGAATGATCTAGGACAGTAAATATATTTGAATTAATAAACAGGGGTTTTTTTTTTTTGAGACAAAGCACAAATCAAGCCAACAGCAGAAAGTCAGACAGTCAGTCTGAAAACCATTCACACAGACAGACATGTTTTGGCGTTTGCCTTCCAACTCAAGTGTATGTTGTTTTTTTTTAACCTTCAGGTATAATAGAAGTTACGTGATGAAACACAGCAGTTGACTGCATGAGAATCCGATTGTATAGCAGAGGAACCCAAAATAGTCATTAAAATGATTAAATATTTCAACTTGGGCTATTTGGTTATAGAAAATAAACATGTCTGTGAGGAAGCATGAGTTCTGTAATGGAGATTTTAGACGGTTCTAACCCCTAAATTTAGCCTTATATCGCGCGTCGACGAACCCTGGCCTTGTATCAAAAGAAATTGATTACACTGCTGGTCTTATAAGTCATGTGACCGGCGGGAGGAGGGTTTAAAGATGACTGGAAGCCATCTTGGCAGTTCGCTCTAGAGCCCTAAAATATCACACAGGCCTAACTCTTAACACTTCGGAAACAATAAATATCGAGTGGCGAGGAGTCTCAGCTATATTTGGTGAGTAGCCTTAAGTTAACGTAATTGGAAAACATGGTTGTCTTTTGTTGAGAACAGAGTCGAGGGGATTTGAAGGCTGTTTTGTTCCAACATTGTCTGTTCCGGCCTTGGTGGAGGTTGTTGTTGTTGCTGCTGTCTGGTTTCAGGGTCTTGGTTAATTGAACTCGGTACTAAACCTTTTGGTAAACCGTTGATTATTGTCTAAATTCGGATGAGTGGAGATGGAAACCATAAACATTCCTTTTGGTTTGTTTGTAAAGCTTTAGAAATTCTGCATTTGTTGTGTAGTTAAAAGGGCAAGTACACGCCCGCAGAGACAGCTAGCTGGTTATCAGGCAGTATAATGTTAGGTAGCTGCTAGCAAACAAGCAGATTGTTTGTTTGTTTGTTTGTTTATTTTTTTGCATCATTCGCTTCACTTGACATCTAGACATTTCGCCTTTGTCAGATTAATCGATTCGAACAGCAGGTTCAATTTAAAAATATGCACAAAAAATACTAATAATAGAACAATCATTTGGCACAGTATTTGGGTCCCTTACTGTGTGTTAATGTACAAATGTGGACGTGCTGGTTGTAGTGTATTGTTTTGTTGTGGTTGTGTTGCTAGCTAGGTAATTATTTAGCTTGTTTGGACATGTGCTTTTTCTAAAGTGTTGAATCAACATGAAGGTTTTCTTTTTGGATGTGACAAAACACGTTTAAATGAACTTGAATACCGCCAGTAACGTTAGTAGTAGCAGCAATTAGCATACCTGCTAGCGAAACTAGCTGACTTAACCAAATGGCCTGTTACACTATCTATCTGCTGTCTAACGTGCTGCATTCGATTTACCTCGTAAATCGGAATCTGAACTGAATCTGACGTCGATCTATGTTCGAGGTACAAAACGGATGAGTGCTAGTAATGTTTGTGTATAATTTCCATCTAAGAACATCTGTGAACTCTCTTCATTCTTATAGATTTGAAATGTCCTTGTGGTGCGTGATCTAAAGTGAATACATGTAAACACGCACAATACGTATTCAAAGTTGTCTTCAATGTCTTGACATACTTCCTGTGTAGGATTTTCCAATTGAAGCGGCATTTGCAGTGTCCACCTGGTGTCCAGTATTAAATTTAATGTAGCCCAAACATGCCAGTGATCATCCCTGCTGGTGGTTTTCTTTTAATCGTCCATTGAGGTTTGCTGTTAATTGGTATACTTGTTATAGGTTCTGACTTCATCTAGCTGTGTAAATACATCATGTACAGTTACTCCTTTCCTGGCCTAAATCCTAACCCGTCTGTGAAGCCTTGGTCTTCTAATTTGCCAGCTTTGTAGCAAAAAGAAAAAAGCATGTTTGGTGTAACCACTGAACTTCGTTAATCCCTAAGAAGGAAGCAGATAACGAAAAAGAAAGAACATAACATAAATATAAAAGAACACATACCAACAATGACCAACAATTAAAAGGACAGGAAAAGAGGTGTGTTTTTAACATGGATTTAAATTCAGCAAATGTATAAGCAGTTCTGACTGGTGGTGGCAAGCTATTCCACAGCTTTAGGCCCGCTACTGCAAAAGCTCGGTCTCCCCTGCGTTGCAGACGGGATCGTGGTACCAGCAAAAGATGACCATTTTGGGATTGAAGTGATTTTGAAGGATTTGTACATAACAATCAAATCTGATAAATATTTGGGAGCTAGATTGAGAGCTTTGTAGGCGAATAGCAGAATCTATTCAGTCATAAATGTCATTCTTGATTATGTAACTTTTTTTTAATATCATTATTTAACATTAACCTTTAAAGGCTAGTGGTACTTCAAGTGCTTAAGGCGCTGGGTTGTTGATCTGAAGGTCTGTGTTCAATACACAGCACTGCCAAGTTTTAGCAAGTCCCTTAACCCCCTATGCTACAGGGTGCTACATCATGGCTCACCTGGTGCTCTGACCTTCAACTTCCAAAGCAGGGATTGGCAAAGAATAGAATTGGCAAATTGAGAGATAGATAGATATATATATATAAAAAATGTGTATGTACGTGTGTATATATATATATATATATATATATATATATATATATATATATATATATATATATATATATATATATATATATATATATATGTGTATATATATATATATATATATATATATATATATATATATGTATATGTGTATATATATGTATGTGTGTGTGTGTGTGTGTGTATATATGTGTATGTGTGTGTGTGTATATATGCATGTATATGAGAGAGAGATATACACACACATCTCAAAAATAAATAGACCACACTTTCAGTTTGAACACCTCTGTCTTGTTTTAATCTGAGCTACTTATGATGCCAATGTCTTAAAAGCTGTCTTTTTGTGATTTTGATTATCGTGACACTGTATGGTGTAAAGACCCCCAAAGTAAAATGTACATTCTACAGAAAATGGACCCCTGTGAGCTTTGTGTTGGTAAACGACTAGTTGATGATAGATGAAGCGTATGCCATAAACAAACATGTTTTATAGGTTAAATAAACTTGGTGAACACAATTTTTGTTCTCTGAAACACCATGAACCACTTTTTTTTTTTTTTTTTTTATTTGTTTATTCTAGGTTGAAAACTCTTCAAATCATCGATTATGAAATTTGAGAGGAAGAGTGGATGCAACGAAATGAATTAACTAGATGTCTGGCTGCTTAGCTTCTCTCTGGTTTGTGAGATAATTAAGAACCTGGGATATTTGTCAAGAGACTTTGCAGTTAATTTGCTACTTTCAGAATTTGTGTCTAATTACTTGGCTGGCTTTTGCATTGAGATGTTTTACAAAAGACTTATATTATTGAAGTTGTAAAATATAATAGCTTGAATTTTGGTTTGGACTGTGGTAAGGACATCTTAAATTTAACAAAAGGGTATACATCCCAGTCCCTTTGGTCACTTTTTTGGAGGAAACACAGACATGAGTACAGCCAGAACAGAGAACCCAGTCATTATGGGTTTGACAAACCAAAACGGACAAAAGCGAGGCTCTGCGAAGCCAACAGGGGGACCTGGTGGAGGTGGAGGGGGACCTCAAACACAGCCCACCCCTATTAAAGCTTCCAGCACAGTCAACAATGGCAGCTCCCTGCCTCTGCCCACAGCAAACACGGTCATCAAGTAAGTTCTGATTATCAGTAGCATTAGGTGTAATGATGTACAATGGTGATCTGATTATTCTGTTATAATTGAAGGTTTCATTGAATGTTTCAGTGCCTTTTAAATATCATTTGTGCATTTCAGACCTGGGGATGACTGGAAAAAGAATTTAAAGCTTCCCCCAAAGGATATGCGCATGAAGACTTCTGTAAGTTCTCATTTGAAAGCATTGTGCTCAAAGTTACACTGATGTTTGCTGATCTATTTCTTTTCTTTATGAACGTGTAGGATGTAACCGCTACCAAAGGGAATGAATTTGAAGATTACTGCCTGAAGCGGGAGTTGTTAATGGGCATCTTTGAAATGGGCTGGGAAAAACCATCACCTATCCAAGTATGTTTGTTCTCTTTAGATTAGGATAAACCAACAGTCTGCTACTGTGTTTAATAGGCTATATACGTTTATAATGTAGTCAGTAGCTTCAGATAACCTTTTCCTCTTTGCTCAAAAGAATTGCCACAGTGTATTCTATAAGGTGGGGTCTGAAGATACCATTTAGCATTAATTGTAAAAACTATGCATGTGCTCTGCATTAATCAGCTGCTTTGAAGTCAAAAATCACAGAATTTTAAAAGGTTCATATAGGAATGCAAAATTGTTTTATAAGGAACCACACTGATGCCCAGATGCTGTTTTTGTCTCCCCTGTACAGGAGGAGAGCATTCCCATTGCTTTGTCTGGGAGGGACATTCTGGCTAGAGCCAAGAATGGCACAGGAAAGAGTGGTGCCTACCTCATTCCCTTACTTGAACGTATTGATCTGAAGAAAGACTGCATACAAGGTAGAAGAGCCTGCCTTCAATCATCTAGTCCTCAAACATGTTTGTTTAACTGGCTGGCTCATTTCTAATGGGGACCTTTCTGCCTTGTCCTCTCTTCAGCACTGGTCATTGTCCCCACCAGAGAACTGGCTCTGCAGGTGAGCCAGATCTGCATCCAGGTCAGCAAACACATGGGTGGGGTTAAGGTCATGGCAACCACGGGTGGAACCAACCTGCGTGATGACATTATGCGGCTTGATGAGACTGGTGTGTCCTTTTACATATACAGGCTCTTTTGGGTTTCATTTTTTTAAGCCAAGGTCTTTCAATAAGTTCTTGCATATAACCTGGTGATCTCTCCTCCTCACCCTCCCACTCTGTAGTGCATGTTGTTATTGCCACTCCTGGAAGAGTGTTGGATCTCATCAAAAAAGGAGTAGCCAAAGTTGGTCAGGTGCAGATGATCGTGTTGGATGAAGTGAGTATTGGAAGAAAGTATTAACAGTTTTCAGTAGGATGGCCTCAGAAATCTTTAGTTTAAACTTTTATTGCTTTGATTTATAATGGAATTGTTGCTGTAAAAAATGTATGTTAATGTCTAAAATATGTTGGTTAAAAGCAGAAATGGTAAAGGCACTTACCTGGTATACTTTATTTGACCAGCAATGTTGTGCACAAGCCCTGCTAATCTAGTTTAGCAAATAAAGAAGAAAAAATTCAAAATGTCAATGTATGCAAAATCAAGATCTATAAAACATGTTACAATTAATCCATAAGCAGCAAATCTTTAAGGGTTTGGGTTTGTATTTAAGTTTGTTCCTATAAAATGAGCTTTGATATGCATTGTCCCACATTTGATACATCAGCATCTGACCTTAATACATTGTTTACATGGTGGTTACAGTGTACCAGATAGAGCCCATTGTGGATTATGCTACAGTGAAAAGCAATTTTATGCTTTTGAGCAACAATTGCCCCATTAATTTTCATGTACATCTTATTGTCTTATTTGGTGTGTAGGCAGACAAGCTCCTGTCTCAGGACTTTGTGCAGATGATGGAGGAAATTTTAAGCTTCTTGCCCAAGCAAAGGCAAATTTTGCTGTATTCTGCAACTTTCCCACTAAGTGTACAAAAGTTCATGGTAAGCTTAAAATGTGTAGTTGAATTTAGTCGTCCTGTCTGTAATGGTGTTTTATTACTTGAATAGCTACTTTGTATTTGCAAAATGTTATGACAATCAAGGATATAAAAAGCAGATACCTAACTTGAATTTATAACTTCAGCTAGAAATCTCAGTATTTAATAAGCAATCGTGCCCCTTGTCAGTGGAAATTAATCAGCTGGTTCAGTCCCAACTGATGGCCTGTAAAAAGATGTCTCATTACCGAGAAGTCACGCTTGAAACGTCTTGTGATGGGTAAAAGCAAAGAGCTCTCTCAAGACATTTGCAACGTATTGTTGCAAAACATACTGATGGCATTGGTTACAGAAGAATTTCTAAACTTCTGAACGTTCCTGTGAGCTCTGTGTTGGGGGCCATAATCTGGAAGTGGAAAGAATTTCACTATAAATCAGCTATGACAAGGTGCTCCTCAACATTTCTGACCGGAATGAAAAGAATGCAGAGTTGTCCAAGAGCCAAGGACTATTTGTGGAGAGCTTCAGAAAGAGCTGGAATTAGCAGGTACAATTGTTTCAAAGAAAACAATAAGTAATGTACTCAAGCACCATGGCCTGATTGTGTGCTCACCCGGCAAGACTCGTGCGTTTTCTTGCGCAATTGTTTATAATTTACTGCATGTGAAATACTGGGAGAATAGTTTGGTCAGATGAGACTGAAATTTAACTGTTTGGCTTCCATAATACGCACCATGGTTTGGAGCTCAAACTGCACTGCACAACACCCCAAAAACACCATACCAACAGTGTAGATTGGAGGTGGGAACATCATGGTGTGGGGCTGTTTTTCAGCATACAGCACCGGCAAACTTCATATAATGGAAAGAATGGTGAATGGGGGGAAAATGTGCTGACATTCTTGATAAATCTGCTGCCATCTACCAGGATGATTTGAATTGAGGGTGGACATTTCACCAAGACATTGATCTCAAGGAAACTCAGTTTTTTTCAGAGAAAGAAAATAAAGCTCCTAGCCCAGCCCTTCATTAGCCTTGAATCCAATAGAAAAATCTAAGGAAAAAACTAAAGATCACAGTTCATAGAAAGAGGCCCATGGAACTGTCAACATTTGAAAACACTTGTGTGGAAGAATGGGGGGGAAAAAATCATACATGAGCAATATGTGAGATTAGTTTCTCCATAAAGGAGGAGAATGTCCTTACCAACAGGCTTTTGAACGAAGTATTGAATACATTTCAGTAAGCATGGTCAATACTTTTTCCCTGTCATTCCAGTTTATTTCACACACCTTAATTTCTTAAATTTCTTATTACTTGGGTTGTTAACATCTGGTGAAAATTTCTTCAACCACACTTTTTAAAAAATATATTGAAAAAATATTGAATGTTCAATACTTCTTTTACCCACTTTATGTAACCTTGTTGGCAGTAATTGCCACTGGTTGTCTACTATAATACTAATAATAATCACCATAATACTTTCTGTACTTTGTTACTAATTATGCCATGTTTGTCCGATCCAGAATTCTCATCTGCAGAAGCCTTATGAGATAAACCTTATGGAGGAGCTGACCCTGAAGGGTGTAACCCAATATTATGCATATGTGACTGAAAGGCAGAAAGTCCATTGCCTTAATACTCTTTTCTCTAGGGTAAATTGCCCTCTGCAGACATGTAAATTCACTTACATTTCTGTATGGAGACTTCTTTTGACTTTTTTTCCATTTCTTCACTGTTTAGCTTCAGATTAATCAGTCTATAATCTTCTGCAACTCATCCCAACGAGTGGAACTGCTGGCCAAGAAAATCTCCCAACTGGGTTATTCCTGTTTCTACATCCATGCCAAGATGAGACAGGTAAGCATATGTGCATTTCTCTGCTGCTGATGTTAAAAAAATAAATAAAAGGGCGTATTAAAGGTAGGGTCTCCGATGTTTGAAAGCCAGTGTTGACATTTGAAATCACCAAAACCAACGTGCCCCTAACCCAAATGGGTCCCACCCCTGTATTGATGGCTCCGTCCACACATGCATGCGTATCTCAGGCAACTAATGGAAAGAAATGTCTTTATCATAGCTGAAGGGAAGAACAATACGATCGGGCCTGTGGGTCTTATGTTTTACATCCCTGAGTTACATTGTTAAGGGGCAATGCACAACTGTCCATTATGAACATGTGAACTTTTTGTTTAGGCAATATGTGGGGTTTCTTGGGTGTGGCGTACTGAACCTCTCTGTCCACTTTATAATGAAGTTAAAAAGGACAATACCTAATAATAAATCAGTCTTGCAATCTTTGTCCCAGGCCTGTGGGATAGTGGTTTGTCCTCCTGTGCCTTATGTACAGTGATGAAATGGATGGTGACAGTTGAAGTTGGGCCAAGTGTAATTACAATATACTTAATGTGTCCTTAGACCCTAAGGGCCTTTTTACACCTGGTCACTTCATGTTTTTTCTCTGAGCCGATAGCTATCTGATGTATTTAAAACTGTTCCATTTACATTAGGCCACATAAATGCGTCTTGGCGAATCAGATATCAATCCAATCTTTCTACTCCTGCCCAAAATGCAAATATTTTACCTCATTTCCGTTTCTGGCGTAATGCACGACTCGTGAGTCACTTGCGAGTGACGTACTTCCGTTTGGGAGGAGTATAGTGCTGACGTATGTGGCTTGAACAACCACATTCATTTACACCTGTCCAGTTTCATCTGAAATGCGTCCCAGACCACCTCCTGAAGTGGTTTGAACGATCGGATTTATATCCGTCTTAAACATTTTGGAGGGCATTTAGACCTGGTCTTTTTATCGGATAGCTATCTGATCACAGAAAACGCATGAAGTGACCAGGTGTAAAAACCCCTAAGATGGTAAAGAAATTACACATTTTTTTACAGCCTAATCCATCACATCCTACCACTTTTCATGATCATGTACATTATATGTAAAAATGTCAAAGCAGGTTTTCCATATCACTTAATGTAGAATCTTACTATTTATTCAGAAATTACCTTTATGTATTAAATTTCTCATTGAGCTCTTTTTTTTTTTTTTTTTTTTTTTCTTCTTCTACCCCTTTCCTTACAGGAACACAGGAACCGTGTGTTCCATGATTTCAGAAATGGCTTGTGCCGAAATCTTGTCTGCACAGGTATATACTTTTAGTTGTTGCTGTCTTGCTTGGAGTATACATCTTATTGTGCTCTCATAATATATATTTAAATTCAGATTTGTTTACAAGAGGAATTGACATTCAGGCTGTGAATGTGGTGATCAACTTTGATTTTCCCAAACTTGGGGAGACGTATCTTCATCGTATTGGCAGATCTGGTAAGTGGAATACATGTTTATATGGTTGTACATCAGGTTAGGTATAACCTTTTTTTGAAGAAATTCAGGTTCATGTGAGCGTGAGCAAGTCCATCCTTTTTCCTAATATCCTAATTTATAGAGGAAGTGTCACATAGCTCTCTAGATGTGGCTAAGTTTCTATTAATCCAGTCTTCATCAGCCACTTGTGTGGTGTGGGTGTCATTTTATCGATCTCTTGCTTAAATTCTAGCATTCAGAACCTCTATTCAGTACTTTGTAGGAACACTTTTGCAGGCATTGGAGCACTGGCTCTTTTAGTGCCTAAAATTGACGACTTGCAAGTATTGACGTTTCTGTAGCTTCTTTAAGGGAGGGGTATCTGGGGCTCTTTGTTATGGAAAGCTCCATGTGGGTGTTAGAAGGCCTTAAGTGTGCGGTGAATAAACAATAAATGATCACAAATATGAAGTACAGGCTTTTCCTAAATATGAATTAGCAAATGCAAAGTTGACTATTTTAATTCTATAATTGTTTGGTTATTAAGGAGCCCATGTTCCATGCTGTATAATACATAAATGTTTAAAGTAAGGCAATTTTCATAGCATATGTGGGGGGGTGACAGGCTGTGTGAAAATGGACTGCCATGACATTTTTCCAAAAAAAAAAATTTCTATGCTATGTGCAGAAAAAGTTCATGTGAAAGTTGAATATGGAAAGAAGCACCTCTTGCATACATTTCCAGATGGTAGTTCAATCCTTGCTGAAACGCTCCTCAGCTGTCTCCACACTACTTTTTAAAACTCCTATATTTTCTTGCCAGAGCCAGTTAAGAACGCCTTTAATACTTTTGACACATTTTAGGCTTTTTTTGGTGACTATGTGATTGCTATAGAACACTAATCATGTGGCAGCAAAAAAAGTAGTGTGACAAACAAGTGTCCAATATTTTTGGTTTATTGAATCACTATTTCATATTTCAGAGATTTCACACATACTATGTTATAGTAGTACTTTTAGAAGGCTGGATTTTTGAAAATATAGGGTGAAAACGGTAACACAAAATTCATAATGGGTTTTTTTCCCCCAAAATGGCCATTGCATACTAAACAAACACTTGATCATTTGGCCATTGACTGGGTGCATAAGGATCTTCTAAATTATAGTGTTGGGGAATGCTATTCCGCTGAACTGTCTTTGTGATAATCCTGCAAGCTGGGATGGGAAGCACCATCATAGTATGATGATGCCATCACCATGCTTCACCACAGGGATGGCATTATATGGTGAACTGTACCTGGTTTTAGTCAGCTGTAGTGTTGAGCTTGGAGGTTTTTGTCTTGGATCTGAATGCTTTTTGGATCCACTGTCAAATTTTCATCCTACAGGTCGTTTCGGGCACTTGGGTCTGGCTATTAACCTGATCACCTATGATGACCGCTTTAATCTGAAGGGCATTGAAGAGCAGCTCGGCACAGAGATCAAGCCCATTCCTAGCAGCATCGATAAGAGCCTGTATGTTGCGGAATATCACAGCGAGAGCACCGAGGACATCAAACTGTGAGCAAGAGAGGTAATGCTAGCTAAGTACAATATATTGCCTAAACTTTGTGTTGTGCTCCTTAGCAAAGATAAATATCTATATTGCAGGGGACATACTACAGGTTTTGAAAATAATATTCCACTCCAAAACCCAGGCTTATGCAAACCTTTACCTTTACAATGTGTACATTTTAAGCTTCACGCAAGATGCAGTGTGATGAAAATGTATTGTAAATTATTTTGTCTAGAAAATGTATTTCAGTAATGAAGCATTAGACATCTTGTTTTTAGAACTAAAGTTGGGTAGTATGTATGTAGTTTTAAGAAGAATTGTTAAAGCTTTGTGTTTATTTATTTATATATATATATATATATATATATATATATATATATATATATATATATATATATATATATATATATATATATATATATATATATATATTATATATAATATATATATATATATATATATATATATATATATATATACGCGAGAGAGAGAGATGAGGGTTTTTATTTTTTTTTTAAACTTTTGGTGAGTTCTAATTTTTATTCTTTGCTTTTTGCAGATCAAGCCGCCAGCTACTTATCCCCACACTTTTCTTTTTTTTTTTTCCCCCTCCAAATTTTTATCCTTTCACTTCATTATAATTTTTTGTCTTCCTTTTTTGTGCCACCATGAGGAATTTCTTGGAAACAGGACAATACTGGAGGAAAAATGTCATGGCCCTGCTGTGGACTGCTGTCATTTAACATTCTGGAGATTTCAAAGCACTTGTGAGAGAAGGGTAGAAGAGGATGATGGAAGCTATACTATTTATTTTTAGAAAATGTGACTACTTTCCACCTACTTGAGCATCACCCACTGGCCCTCAGTCTCAGCTTTTTCCATCCATTACCAGTTTTTCATGTATTTGGTTATTTGTATGAAGTGCCTTAACAAGCAGTTGAACTTTGTTCAAAGTAATAATATTTTTCCCAGATCATGCACTTCTCATTGGTCACCTTGTTGTTCACCATTTATTTACATTTTTACTTTGTTTTCAGAAGAAACCATTACACATCCCTGGTGCTTTTTGAGGAATAGACCAAGCAGATTTTGTGGAGGGAAAGGGCTGCCTCCAATACATATGTAATGTGTGCAAGAGTGGCTGAACCTCTCAGACTGGATATTGATTTTGGTTTTGGTGATAAATGTGGGACTTGAGGTTTTCTCAGCATCTTTGATGTGCCCCTAAATGGCTCAAGTGGCGTTTTTCATTTGTCATGAAACATGTGCTTCTAGAGACTGACTCTCTCCCTTTTTCTTCAGTGCTCCAACTCAAGAGACTTGCTCAGAGACTCAAGCCAGCCTTTTCCTCCGGCTGTGATTTCCTCTGCCTGATAAAATGGAAATATTGGAACTTATTTTCCCCCTCCCCATTTTTGTTTTCATTGCGGTTCTCATTCATTTTGGGTGGCTACACATTGTAGATGTGCCATTGAAATCAATTTTTGGCACAATGTAAACTTTGTAAATACTTTCATTTCATTTTTAATGGATCTTTTATAAAACAAGCTAAAAGGCTGGAGTGTTCATCATAAAACATCAAAGATGCAGGAATCCAGCAGCACTGGATGGCATCTCCTTTTCTTTTCCTGCTTCTTTAATGCTGTCACCTTTTTGGTGATTTCAAATAGACAAGGCTTAAAACTTGATGTCAGATCTTTTGTTATAAAATTGGACTCCAAATTTATTTATTATTGGAAATTCTTCCCAAGTTTATTTAGTGTGCCCAAAACGTCCTTGAACCAGTTGAACATTTTTAAACTTCTTCAAATGGTGTTAATGGTACCTCATCTTGATGTTAGTAGCTTGACTAGATCTGCTCTCCGGCCTTTGCTTGTTCCACTGACTTACAAAGCACTCGTTGAGTCCCTGTTCATGGAGACTTGCATATGAGAAAATATTTGCATCATGTAGTAATGCTTGTTGCTGCAGTGCAGCTTTAATATCTATGGGGTGGGTGGGTTAAACCTGCAAATGGTATGATACTGATACACTGATTGTTCACTGCCATTGGCACTGGTACATGATGCTTTCATCTGGAGGGAAAAAAAGTGCTTTATGGGGAAGATGTCAAAACAATTGCAACAAAGAGTCCAACAAATCAGGAATTGACAAATGTAGCTCTCAATTTATTATTTTTAAATCCAGTTTTCTCAAACTGCAGAGCTTAAAAAAAATGACCTGCACAAAAGTTGGGTCTTGTGTTTTCGGGGCTGGGCAAAAAGACTGACTGCACAATAGCCCACTATGGGCTTAAGTGTTCAGGGGTGGGGTGGGGGAGTAAAATGAAAATGGGAGAACATAATTGGTGCTGATGATGACCAAATGTTCTTTTTCTCTACTGAGAGGTTTTAATGACCCTCCTTTAACACTAAAAGAAATTGGAATTTTTGTGTTTTGATTCGGAGACTTGGATTTGAGTTCCTATTTGAAGTTTAAGGGAACTTGCTGGGTTGGGCTTTTTCGCAGGGTTGGGAATAAGTTAAGTGGTAATTTATATCCCCGATGGTCACTGACTATAGACAGCCTCAAGTTGTAGTTGTCTGGATGGCATGATCCTTGGGAATTCCCAGTAAATAAGTAATCAAAAATGAGACGTGGGTTTTGTTGTGGTTCAAACTGTCTACTATAGAATGTTGCAAAGGTCCGTGTGTTGTGACGGTCACTAAAAATCCTGTTTTGGTAACCAAGGTACAATACAAGGTGATTTCTGTGGCACCCTGTAGTGGCATGGTTTGAAGCCAGACTTTTATTCTCTCTTCTACAGTGGCCTCATGTACACACAGATGTGGATTATTAAAATTGACCATATGCTCATTTTTGGGGAGGGGGGAAAAAAAACAAAACAAATACACTACCTGTGTGGCTTTAGGTGAGAGAATGGAAGTCATGCAAGGTTTTGGCAGCTGCCTTGCAATTTTTACTTTTGGGTTACTTTTTGCTCTGGAGATCACAGCATATTTCCCCCGAGTGTTGGAATGTGTGGTTACCTGTTTGAACTGCTGTGTTGGAGTGTGCTGTGGTCCTCATTGTCTTTTTGAAGATTGAGCTGGGGTACGTCTCACTATATCAATTGGAATCCTTACAGCCATGCATTCAAAAATCTCCAGCTTAATTTTCAGGTTTTTTTTTCTCAACAAATCTGGGTGGGATGGGAGGGGAGTTGCTGCCCTGAGGAATCTTTACTTTTGTTCTGGAGATGGGTTTCCATGTGTACTTGACTGTGATGGAAAAATGTTTCTTTCAAGAAGCAGATTTTTACCATATGTCTGTTTTGGTTAATAATTTGGGATAGTGCAAGGAATATTGCTGCAGTCCTTCCATCTACTGATGTTTGGTGACTGTAGAGACAGCAAAACAAAAGTAAAGATGACTTTGGTTGGGTTGGGAGGGTAGGGACAGTTCAATTGGAAAAATGGAACAAAATTGTGAAGCCACAAAATGGAGTAACAGGGGTTGGAAATTTATGTTGTAAAAATGCCCTGAAATATCTTTGTTTTGACTATTTAATGAATTAAGACTAATTGACAACCAAATACTACTTTTTGTTTTATTTTTGTTTTTTTTTTAATTGGCATTTTTGCGGTGATGCTTGTTATTAAATATGGTAAAATCTGATTAATTGGAAAAATTGTTTTGAATAAAGCTCACTGATTCAGTTTTGATTTGTTAATGTGCTGAATTTGTAAGTTGCATCTAGTGTTCTGACAGTATCGATCACTTCACTGTTATTTAAGATAAGCTGTAACTGTACTTGGTGTAGGTGTGTCTCTCTTTCTATGAAATTTATTTATTTTGTCTGCTGGGCTTTACGAAGTCTGAAATCATATTGACCAGATGGGGGCACTTAATTCTGATTTAAACAGTGCAGCTTTCATTTGTGGTCAAGTGAGTTTCATAAAACTTGGAAAGCATTTTACCTGCTTAGCTAAATTGTGATATATTGCTTATTTGAGTAAATGAACGCAGTACATTAAGTTTGTGTGTTAAGTTAAAAAAACCTGACTCCAACTGCTCTAAAGAGAAATTCAATTCTAGAGGGGACTGGGAACACAAAGCATGTTGCTAAATCATGGGGAGGGGAAAAAAAACTTGCAGTAATAAGTCCTAGCTGTAACGAGGCTTTTAGCAGTGGTCATAACGACTGTTATACGAATAGTTAAAAATGACTACTGGTTCAATTGTAATATCAAAGGCTGTTGGTTGTAGGAGTTTAAGGTAATAAATAGGAGGTTGTTGCTGGTTGGTAACCCTGGAGGAACCACAAAGCAAGTTAATTAGCATAATCCTTTACACATTAGAGGATAGTGCATATCTGTATGGATGTGGTCAGTCATACAGTTGAGGATGGTCATGTTTAATAACAAGAGCAGGAAGAAATTTCACTTTTTTTTTATTTGTTCATTTTCACTAGTGTGAAATTTGAGTAAAAATGTATCAACTCACTGCTCTTGATACACTAAACGGACAAAATTTACGGACACCTGACCATCACACCCGTAGGTGTTCCCTAAAATTGTTGCCACTGTTGGTGTGTGGCCTGCACAGTGTTCTGACCAGAGTCCCACTGAACACCAGTGTTTTTATTGACTGCCAGGACTTCTTACCTGACATCAGTACCAAACCACCCTAATCCTCTTGTGGCTGAAGGGGCAAGTTTCATTTCATCCTAACACCTGAAGAGTGAAGGTTATAACCGCATAAGGCCACTAAATATTGAAAGGGATATTCAACATGCACGTTGGGTTTTGTTGGTCATGTGTCCACAAATGTTTGGGAAAGTAGCATTTCTTCCATAGTGTAGTATCAAAAATATATACTGTATAGTTGCCAGGGATTAGTTTCAACATTAAATGTAAATCAAGTGCACTGTAATGCTGTCCTAGATGCAAAATTTTAGTTAACCATACACCAGGTGGTCTGTTATTACCCAAATACCTGGCATTTAACACGTCATTTCAAGATCTAAACTAACCATAATAATTCAATTACACAATTGTGTATCAGTCTAACCTGAACTAATTGAGTACTAAAATAAAGAAAGGTCTATCCATTAATATTTGATACCTGTCACTGAAGTTGAGAAGTCAGTCATTTTTAGCTGACTTTTCTTGTGCCTACACAAGACACTTAATTTCAGTAAAAACATACATGTCTGACCTTCTTTCCCTTATGGATCTCTTTGTTTTTTCATCGTTTTTGAAAGGATGTTTCTCTTCTCAACCACTTTATCAAATGCTGGACAACTCTAGCCTTTTCCTTGCTCAAAGGGGTTTGTAGCTGGATCCTGTCCCAGGAACACAAACTGACTTGCTTAGAAATTTCTGCTTATGCCTCTTCCACAAGGTGGCACTAATAACAAAATAACTAGGCTTGCTGTCAAGCTGCTGTTAGGTTTGAGATATATTACCACTGATGATTTGGACAGACTTTGCATGAACACAAATCAAAGGAATGCCAAAGAAAGACAGAAAAAAATAGTTTGGGTATTTTGTGTATGTGGATCAATCCATACACACTGCAAGAATGGAGTAATGGTCTGGATTTGCTACCTTTTAATTTCTCAAACATCTTGTCATATTTGGTATGTGGCTCTAATGCCCATTCTTTTAAGCACTTATATAAATATAAACATATTATAATAACTAGTGTTTACTGACTTGCAGTGTTACAAACATATAACAGGTTATAAACATACATTTACTGTAAGAGCATAGTGCACACTGCTTTCCACAATCTTGACCTTTTCCCTCTAATAAAGCAGTAAAATAATAAATTATATTGACACTCGTATGATTAAATACAACTTGGAGTTATTGAAATGTATTATTTGTCCATTAAAATGGTTTGAGGCCAAGCACACTGGGCCCTGAAACCTTTGTAGCTGGCTGAGGGCTCATGTTACATGAAAACTGTAGGTAGGGAAGCATTAGAGATTGATAATACCAATGGAAAAACTTCCTGAATGGAAATTAGGATGATTACAAAAACTGTGAAGATAGCGGAGCCAAACACCAATTGTGTTTTTCGTTTTTTTTCCATGTGATTTTTTTAGGCTTTTTGTAAGTTTTGTAACTGGATATCTTCAATCCAAGTATACTAATGACTAGGATTACAATGGAGAAAATGATCATAAGTAGTGAAGATGTAATCTAATACTTGTCATCAGGAGCTTACAATATTTTAGGGCACAAAGCTGTATTTCTAGAAAAATGTACTATTTTCAAACTAAAAATCTTTCTAGAAATAAAGACTTAAACTAATATCTATTAAGTGAGCAAGACAATTTTACGCTTGTCATGAGTAAATAGGTACCTACAAATATGATTAATAATCTAAAATAATTATTAATTATGCCAATATTTAAGATGTTTTTTTTGCTAACTCAGGCACACATTTTCTGCAATGTATTCTGCCATCCCTCCTAGCTCTTGAAAAAATTTACCCAGAAAGTTGATATAATTGAAAAGCCTTTCTAACTAAATTAATCAAAAAAAAAAAGCTGTGTCCTTGTATGTATCATCCTGTCATTATCTATTTTGTATAATACTCTCTATAATTAATTTTTTTTTAAGTTAGTTATTATTATTAAGTTAGTAAGTATGCAGAGATATATACAAAGAGATGTACAGTGTTTCCTTAGGTCAATCTTGAGCCCCTGTTGAAGTCTACCACTGCTGCTCTGCACTCATTTCTTATTTCTTAAAGTACATTTTTTTAATTCTTATTATTTTTTACTAAAGTGTTCTGTATTTTGCCCTGCGATGGGTTGGCACTCCGTTCAGGGTGTATCCTGCCTTGATGCCCAATGACGCCTGAGATAGGCACAGGCTGCCCGCAGAATAGTTCGGATAAGCGGTAGAAAATGAATGAATGAATGTTCTGTATTTTCTTTCAACATCCACATGAAAGCAGGGAAAAATAATTAAGCATAAATTGCTCTACAAATATGGTGGACTTTGTATAAGTTTTAATAGGGTAGATTCATTCTGGTATGAGCAAAGGAAAAAAAATCACTTGAGAATAACTACTTGAATTTATAACCTGTCATGTGAGTCATAGATAATTTTAGATAAGCTGGCCTTGGCTACTTCGGTACTACAGACCGCAGACACTGTTGGAAGATTCTGGCTTCTTCTTATGAGAATGTTCTGGCTGTGTGGGGGAATTGCTTTTCTTTTTTTATGTCATGGAGCTGCTCTTGTTCCACCTTGTGACAGGTGAGTTTTTTTTTCCTCCAGTTCCATGGCTGCAAAATATGGTACTTTCTACTGCTTTGCAATTTCCAATTTGCCTAAAACATACATGGGTCTGTCTACCTTTCAATTTTGCACAGGATAAAAGGCATCTTTTTTCTTTTTTTTTTCTTTTTCCTCTAAAATAACGGACGAAAATAAGTTATGCACGTATTGAGCGTAAATTCATTTTTATTTTTGCTTAAGCATATTTTAAATCCTATAAATGTCCCTGGTTTGCATGGTTATGTATTAAACTTAATCAATACAGGCTCAATATATGTATATATATATACAGTATACATACCAGTCTCTGGAGAGTAATCAGAATGGTACAGTAAAGACACAGCGTCTCGTGAGCCACGGTTGATGAATTAATGGCCAGACTGGTGCGGGTTAACAGAGAGGCTAAAGTAACTCCTATAACCACTCAACTTTTGTGGTTTGCAGAAAAGCATCTTAGAATGCATAACATGTCAAACCTTGGTTTGGATGGGTTAGAATAGCAGAAGATGCATCAGGTTTTATTACTCTCAGCCAAGAACAGAAAGCTGAGGTTGCTTGGGAAAAACAGAACTTCTGCTGAGGCACAGAGATGATTGGGTCAGAACCTGATGTCCACCTCTCTTGTGTCAACAGTCCAGGCTGGTGGAGGTGGTGTAAAGTTGTAGATAATTTTTTTTCTCAAACAGCCATAACTTGAATGCCGTGCCACAGACTATTTTAGTATTGTTGCTGACTATATGCCTACATTCATGGCCACAATATAACCATATATACCCATCTTCTAATGGATACTTCCAGCATGAAAAGAGATTTGCAGAGGGGCATCAGGTTCCAGAACAGGAATCTGTGGCTATCATGGGCACAGACTCACCAAAACTGGTCACTTGAAGACTAAATATATATTTTTTTTCTCCCATTTTCCTAATGCACCCAGTTTGGGTGAACTCATGATTCCTGTGATCCTCTGTGGTTGTACATTGAAGTTCCTGTGATCAGGTTCATCAGAAGCATTTAAAAACAAACTAGTGAAAATGGCCTGGACAAAAAAGTATGGTACCCCTAGAAGGATTGAAAATTATTTGACAATAGGGACATGTTCAACTAAAATGTGCAATTAAAGTGTATAATAAGCATCACATGTGTCTTTAAACTTGTAATCAGTAAGTCTGATTATTAAAGGGTGAAAAGTTAGTGTTGTATGGTATCATGGTGTGCACCACACTGAACATGGAGCACAGAAAGCTAAGCAGAGAGCTGTCTCAGGAGATTTGAAGGTAAATTATAGACAAGTCACACATATTATTCAGAAGCTTAAGGTCCATGGGACTTCAGCCAGCCTCCCTGGAAGTGGCCACAACAGGAAAATTTATGACAAATTGAAGAGACAGATAATACGAAGAACAGCGCAGAACAACTTCCAAAGAGATTAGAGATGAACTCCAAGGTCAAGGTACATCAGTTTCATATTGCACAATCTGTCACTGTTTGAGCCAAAGTGGACTTCATGAAAGATTACAAAGGAGGTAAAAGATAACAGAGGAGGACTCCACTATTAAAAGCAAATCATATAAAAACGATACTGGCGTTCGCCAAAATGCATATTGACAAGCCACAAAGTTTCTGGGAAAATGTCCTTCGGACAGATGAGATAAAACTGGAGCTTTTTTGGCAAGTCACATCAGCTTGGTGTTCATAGATGAAAAAATGAAGCATGCAAAAAAGAATACTGTACCTACTGTGGAATATGGAGGAGGCTCAGTTATGTTCTTTGCTGCATCTGGCACAGGGTGTCTTAAATCTCTGCAGGTACAATGAAATCTCAAGACTATGAAGGCATTCTGGAGTGAAATGTGCTGCCCAGTGTCAGAAAACTTGGTCTCAGTTGCAGGTAATGGTCTCAGTCTTCCAAAAGGATATGGACCCTAAAAACACACAAGAATGACAAAACATTGGACTATTCTTGTGTTCTCTTATGAGCATTGATCTAAATCCTATTGATCATCTGTGGGAAGCGCTGAAACATGTAGCCTGGATAAGGCATCCTTCAAACCTGAGACAATTGGATCAGTTTGCTCCCAAGGAGTGTGCCAAAATACCTGTTGACAGTTGCAGAAGTTTCATTGAGAGTTGCAGAAATTGTTTGATTGCAGTGATTGCCTCAAAAGGTTGTGCAACAAAATATTAAGCTAAGGGTACCATCCTTTTTGTCCAGGCCACTTTCATTAGATTTAACCTCTGTTGAACCACAATTGAAAAGCTTGTGTGATTTTCATTAGTCAAGTTTCAGTAAATCTTTATTTATTATTACTTCTGTTGGTTTCAATTTATTTCAATGATCATTGTGGGTTTTTCATTCTTTAATGGAAGGGTACCAACAACTTTATCTATGTGTGTGTACATAAACAATATGGTGTGGATGTTTAACCCATTCAACAATGTATGTATTGATATTTTTTATGATCCTACCCTTGAATAACTTCTTAAATATCTGTGTTTTTTCATGTGATTCTGCTAGTGAGATCTACTGCACGGGAGAACTGTTAAGACAGGTACAGTTGGCCAAACTTTTTGATGACAACAAGGCCTTTGTGGATATGAAATTGATCGCAGCACCTGGTGAGAGCACTGCACTGCTTTACTATTTTGCCTTTGCTACTGCTTTGTTGTCTGCCTATCTCACTGTTGATTTTCACTCCATGTAGATATTGTTTTAGATGCCTTCTCCACCCTAATACAGAAGTTTCCAAATGGTACTGTTCCACCTTCAGATCTACAAGTGTTTGTTAATACATACTTTGAAAACAGTGGTAAAGAGTTTGAGACTTGGAGTCCTCCAGACTGGCATGACAGGTAAGATCTTACATTTAAGTACACTGGATATCATTTAACATATGTATTTTACTGCTATAGTATATATTTAATTGCAGGCCAAAATTGCTGTCCAAGATCTCTGACCCAAAACTTCGCAACTGGGCTGAGCAGTTGCACGGTTTGTGGAAATCACTTGGTAGAAAGGTCTGTTGTGTTAAAAGTGAATATCTGCATGATCATAATTATCTTTGGTGGATCTCAGTTTCTCTACTCTCTCACTCTATTATCTTAGGTCAGTAATGATGTGAGAGACAATCCTCAAATGTATTCTTTGATATACTGCCCAAATCCAGGCATTGTACCAGGTGGACGCTTCACTGAGTTTTACTACTGGTGAGGCAAGCATGAACACACATACATGCTCACACATGAACAACCTTAGTGATCATGTTTTATTTATTTATCTGACAGGGATTCATATTGGGTTATAAATGGTCTCATATTATCTGAGATGATGGAAACAGCCAGGGGAATGATTAAAAACTTCCTACACATGGTGGAGAGGTGAAATTTTTTTCAGATTTATTATATTACCCCAAAAACTCAACTCCGAGACATCAGATGAATAAAATGTAGTTTAACTGGCAATCTTACTGAATCACATTTATATACAACACAAACCACTAATGCAGGTATGGTTTTGTACCAAATGGTGGGCGAATCTACTATGAGCGGCGTAGCCAGCCACCCTTCCTACCTCTAATGGTGGAGAGTTACTATGAGGCCACTAAAGACATAGAGTTTCTCAGGTAAATGTCTTTTGCTGCTAATTTCTCCTACTGGTAATTTATATTTTTAGACACTGTTATTTTCCTCTTTTATCCTCATACAGTATGCTTTTTGATGTTTGGTTTACAGGATGGCTTTACCACTGTTGGAAAATGAGTACAGTTTTTGGATGCAAAACCGCTCTGTAGTTGTGGAAGTGAATGCTGTCAAGCATGTCATGAATCGTTATTATGTACAAGTTGGCCAGCCCAGGTAGGAGCTAAAGCTGCTCTAATAAAATAAAATAAAAATAAATAAATAAAAAATCACATAGGATACTGCTGATATTCTAATGTAGCAGATAATGCACTGCTTTTCCTCTCAGGCCAGAATCATATGCACAAGATGCAGAGCTGGCAGAGGGTTTACCTGCAGGTACATCTAATATCAAGCAGATACTGCTTATGCAATAGAATAATTTGTACATATGAATATAAATGATTAATACACTTATCATTAAATATATAGTTTTAATGCTTTTAGAAAGACTTTGAATTATGTTTGAGTGCTTGACTAATGCTATTTTTTTCTCAGAGGCTCAGGAGATGCTATGGGCCGAACTTAAAGCAGCAGCTGAGTCTGGTTGGGATTTTTCCTCACGCTGGTACATTAACAATTTTGGCCAAAAGAGTGGCTCATTTAGGGACACTAGGACTAACTCCATCGTGCCTGTCGAACTCAATGCTCTCATTTGCCGCAATGAGCGTGTATTGGCCACCTTCCATAGAATTCTGGGTGAGCAAGGAGTCATTGGCAAGCATTAGGAAATATTTTTACAGTCCAGCATCTTGTATTTCTTTCAAAAAATTTAAAGCACATGTAAATGTCTCAATGAAGCAATATTGCATTCACTATGGTTATTATGTTATATCAGCAAAGCTGTAATTCAGCTGCAGGGAGTCACAGCTGTGCTAATATTTGTGTGTATAAATATGTAAACAATGTACTATAAGAAATTAATTTAAAGCAACATTGTAGACATAATATAGCCATTTTGTTTAATTTTGCACAATGAATGGAAAAAGATCCCAAAGAAGCAACACACTTTTGTATAAAACACTATTAATAGAGGAAATCTACTACACTTTTTTACAACCTACTCATATGCTGAGGCCTAGAATATCTAATTACAAATTTAGTGTATGGATTTTTACCTTTTTACCATACTAGCATTTGACCTTATTTGTTTGTAATGTATCAGTGTTGATATATTGAGACTGTTTTTGTATGCCTTTGTTTTCTGCCTGCAGGTGATGAGGAAAAAGCACTTGTATATGACAGTGCAGTCTCTTCCAGGATGAAGGCTATAGAGAGTGTTTTATGGGATGCAAATCAGGGAGTGTGGTTTGATTATAATTTGTTGAGTAGCACCAGGAATCCAGCTTTCTATCCAACTAACCTAAGTCCTCTCTGGGCACAGTGTTATTCTCAGCTGGAGATGGGACAACAGGCACTACAGTATTTGAAAGTGAGTTTTTTTAAAGACTCTTTTTTCTATAGTAGTTATTCTGTGTTGCAGAGCATGTCATTATGAATGCAAGTATGCTCATTTTTCAGTTTTAAGTTGTATGATTCATTTGATGCTTATGATAATGCACAACTGGATTTTATAAAATAACAATATTTAAAATGATTGATTCTGAATCAAAGTGTTGCAGAGTATGATCAATATTACAAGTAAAACCTACTGTTTTCCTTTCCTGAATGCAAGACCAACATCATGTTAATAGATTGGTATTTCAGCTGGCAAAATTTATTTAAGCCTAACTAACTTGAGCAATAACAAACACTCACCAGATAATGGCCAACTTTAAACAGAATTGTTTCCCCCTCCTTTTCCTTTTCTGTTCTGTAGCTTACTTTGGTGGGGAAAGGGGAGAAAACTCTCCCCACTTCTCTCCTACTGTTCCCTCTTACCGGTTCTCTCTCTTTATATTCTTTTATTCTTGTATTTTTTTCTTTGATATTATTTGTTCCAGCCTCAGATTTCAGAGATTGTTTTTAAAAGTGAGATTGATTGATATGAGGTATTGTTGAAACAGCTAATGGAAATTATTGAAACGCAGAATTTAGACTAGGACAGTTGTTGTTGGTATTATTATTATTATTATTATTATTATTATTATTATTATTATTATTATTATTAAATTATGGGTAAGACAAGGGCAATTCTTTTATTTTTATTTTTTAACCAAAGGCATTTATCCAATACATTTATTTGTGTCATTTGTCAGGTGCTCTTATCCATAAAAACAAGCAGGTAAAATAAGCAGTAGTTTAAAGGTTTCAAAAAGAGGTAGGTCTTCACCTGTACAGTAATTTGAAGCCACTGACTCTGCTGTTCTAGGGCTTCTGAGGGAAGTTCATTTCACCACCTCAGTGCCAGAACAGAAAAGATTCTTAATATATACATCTTACCCTGAAAGATGGCGGGACCATTCGAGCAGTGCTAGTAGATTGGAAGGAGCGAGGTTTAGTGGGAGGTGTGACAAGAGCTTTGAGGTAAGAGGGTGCTGGTCCATTTTTGGCTTTGTAGGCAAGCATCAGCGTTTTGATTTTGATGCGTTCAGCTACCGGAAACCAGTGGACGATCATTTGCAGAGGACAAATTGTGTGCATAGGTAGACCTGCCAGAGTTGTAGTAGTCCATCTCGAAATTCCAAGAGTCTAAAGAAGCGTGTGACCAGCCTATGTGGATAAACATGGCTGAATCCTTTTCATGTTTTACAGAAGGAACCTACATGAGCATGGCATATTAGCAGCATGTGAGGAAGAGAACATTTGATTTGTCAATAGTTTCCCCAACATTATGAACAGTGGCCAAAGGGGAGATAAGATTTTGTGTATTGATATTGCAACCTGGGATGACCAGCCATGGTATTCAATTCAATTCAATTCAAGTTTATTTGTATAGCGCTTTTTACAATGGACATTGTCACAAAGCAGCTTTACAGAACATAAACATAGAACAAAAGATAAACATAAGGAGAAGTATAAGGAATTAGTATAATAAAAATTCTAGATATATACAGATCACAGTGTGTATGTATGCATGTATGAATGTATGTATGTGTGTATATGTATTTGTCCCCAATGAGCAAGTCTGAGGAGGCTCAGCCAACAGTGGCAAGGAAAAACTCCCTTAGATTGGTAAAGGAAGAAACCTTGAGAGGAACCAGACTCAAGGGGAACCCATCCTCATCTGGGTGACACTAGATGGTGTGGTTACAAATATACAAGTATCACAGAGTCAAACTGGAGCCGGTAGATCTGTAGATGTCTCAGTGTTCTCACAGAGTCCGCCTTGTCTCAGTGGAGGTCCAAAAATGTCATCGCACGAAAGACGATCATAGCATGGGTGTCTCAGCATGGGTAGAAAGAAGAGAAGAGCAGTGCAGAGGGATTAACATATCTGCTGTTCATAAGAATGTGCAAGTCTAGTGTACTAGTGTACAATATTATGGGATGTATTATGTGTATGCCTGACTAAAGAGATGAGTTTTTAATCTACATTTAAACTGTGAAAGTGTGTCTGAGCCCCGAACACTATCAGGAAGACTATTCCAGAGTTTGGGAGCTAAATAAGAAAACGCTCTTCCGCCTTTAGTAGACTTAGATATTCTGGGAACTACCAGAAGTCCCGAGTTTTGTGATCTCAGAGAGTGTGAAGGATTGTAACGTGTTAGAAGACTAGTTAGATACATGGGAGCTAAACCATTAAGAGCCTTGTACGTAAGTAGCAGCAGTTTGTAATCAATTCTAAACTTAACAGGTAGCCAGTGTAGAGATGATAAAATTGGGGTTATATGGTCATACTTTCTTGTCCTAGTGAGAACTCTGGCAGCTGCATTTTGGACTAACTGCAGCCTATTTATTAAAGATGCAGGACAACCACCTAGTAATGCATTACAATAGTCCAGTCTAGAGGTCATGAAAGCATGACCTAGCTTCTCAGCATCAGATACAGACAGGATGTTTCTCAGCTTGGCAATATTTCTAAGGTGAAAGAAGGCAGTTTTTGTGGTTTGGGCGATATGATTTTCAAAAGACAAGTTGCTGTCTAATATAACACCCAGGTCTTTCACTGTCGAGCTACTAGTAACAGTACATCCCTCTAATTGGAAGTTAAGTTGTGAGAGTTTCTGTGTACTGGTTTTTGGGCCTATGAGTAGTATTTCAGTCTTATCAGAGTTTAACAACAGGAAGTTACAGCTCATCCAGTCTTTTATCTCTCTAAGGCATTGAGCTAATTTGGACAATTTAGTTATTTCATCTGGTTTTGATGAGATGTATAACTGTGTGTCGTCAGCATAGCAATGGAAGCTAATCCCGTGTCTTCTGATAATGTTCCCTAATGGAAGCATGTATATCGAGAAAAGCAGAGGTCCTAGAACTGATCCTTGAGGGACCCCATGGTTAACTGGTAATAAACTGGAGGATTCACCATTTAATTCTACAAAGTGGTATCGATCAGACAGGTAGGATCTAAACCAACTTAAAGCTTGTCCATGAATACCTGTGTAATTTTGTAAGCGATCTAGGAGAATGTTGTGATCTATAGTGTCGAATGCAGCACTAAGGTCAAGTAGAACTAATAGTGACATACAGTCTTTGTCCGAAGCTAAGAACAAGTCGTTTGTAACTTTAACAAGAGCAGTTTCTGTGCTATGATGGGGCCTGAAACCTGACTGAAACTCTTCGAGGATATTGTTCTCCTGTAAGAAGGAGCTCAGTTGAGTAGATACAACCTTTTCTAGTATTTTAGACATAAACGGAAGGTGTGAAATCGGTCTGTAGTTTGAAAGTCCATTTGGATCTAAATTAGGTTTCTTAATGAGTGGCCTAATAACTGCCAACTTGAAGGATTTAGGGACGTAACCTAAAGCTAACGAGGAGTTAATGATATTAAGGAGAGGCTCACCGGCTTTATATAACACTTCTTTCAGTAGTTTGGTTGGAATGGGGTCTAGTGAACAAGTTGTTGATTTAGCTGTTGTCATAAGTTTCACTAACTCTTCCTGACCTGTGCTTGTAAAGCAATGTAGTTGTGTGTTTAGAACCTTAGGTGAGACTGGGATGCTAGTTGCTCTCATATGTTGAGCGTCATCTATTTTATTCCTGATACTTTCGATTTTATCAGTGAAGAATCTCATAAAATCCTCACTACTGAACTGTGATGGTATAGTGTGTTCAGATTTTTGGTTTTTTGTTAATTTAGCCACTGTGCTAAATAAAAACCTGGGATTGTTCTGGTTATTTTCTATGAGTTTGCTCAGGTGCTCGACCCTGGCAGCTTTTAGAGCCTGTCTATAGTTGGACATACTGTCCTTATACGCAATTCTAAAAACCTCTAATTTAGTTTTTCTCCACTTTCGCTCAAGGTTACGGGTCTCTCTCTTGAGGGTGTGGGTATGACTATTATACCATGGTGCGAGCGTTTTATCTCTAACCTTCTGTAATCTGATTGGGGCAACAGTGTTTAATGTGCTAGTGAATATAGCACCTATGCTGTTAGTGATTTCATCTAGATCGTCTGTGTTTAAGGGTACAGTAAGAAGTCCAGACAGATCAGGCAGGTTATTTGTGAATCTGTCTTTAGTGGTCGGAATAATAGTTCTACCGAGTCGATAACGTGGTGAAACGCAGTTAGCCTGTTCTACAGGTAGTGTGTACATTATGAGATAATGGTCTGTGATATCATCACTTTGAGGAGTGATTTCTATATCAGTGACATCTATTCTGTGTGATATAATTAAATCTAATGTATGATTACGACGGTGAGTTGCTCTAGTGATGTTTTGTTTAAGGCCAAGTGAGTTTAGTAAGTCCATGAATGCGAGTCCTAGCGCATCATTTGTGTCGTCAACATGAATGTTAAAATCTCCTACAATTAATGCTTTATCGAAGTTAATCAATAGGTCAGAAAGGAAATCTGTGAATTCTCTAAGAAAATCGGTGTAGGGCCCTGGGGGTCTATACACGGTCGCTAGCGCAAGAGACATCAGGGATTTTTTCGTGTGCGTGTGCGATAGTGTAACAATAAGGACAAGCACTTCAAAAGACTTAAATCTATACTGTGTTCTCTGGGTAACAGTAAGGCAATCATTAAAGATAGTGGCGACACCACCTCCACGACCAGTCTGACGAGGCTCGTGCTTATAGATATAACCTGATGGTGTAGACTCATTTAGACCGATATAGTCATTTGGTTTAATCCAGGTTTCGGTGAGGCAGAATGCAGTAAGGCTATTGTCTGAGATTATTTCATTTACGATAAGTGCTTTGGGTGTAAGTGATCTAATGTTCAGAAGTCCAAATTTTAGGAACTGTTTTTGTTTGTTTCTTTGGCATTTTTCTGGTCTAATTACAGTGAGATTATTTCGAGAACGTCTTACATAATTACTTTTTAATCTCACTGCTCGGGGAACAGACACAGTTTCTATGGGGAGAGGTATGTGTGCATTTGTATCGATGTGTTTAGGTGAAGGATGGCTATTGAAATTTAAATTTAAGGCGTAGTTTACCAGTCAGAAGGTGTGCAGCGCCCTGGAGATGTGGTCCGACAGGATCTCCGCTCCAACTCTGCTGGGGTGCAGGCCGTCAGCGCCGAACAGCCTAGGACGCTCCCAGAAAACATTCCAATTATCAATAAGGAGTAGATTCTGAGCCTGACACCATGACTGAAGCCATTCATTAAAAGCAAAAAGTCTACTGAACCTTTCAATTCCTCGCTGGTACGTTGGAAGTGGTCCGGAAACGATGATCCTCGCCGTGGGCGCTGTGCTGGTATCTGAGGGATGGAAGAATACAAGAGTGTCATCAGCATAGCACTGGTAAGAGAACCCATGTGAGGATATAAGCAGATGCCACTCCCGTCCGTGTTACTTGATATGTGCAACCTTCCAGGCAGGAAGCAAAGCATTCCCATTCTGATAAACAAAGTACAAGTATCCTAAGGGTGGGCAATAGAGTCTTGATTGTATCAAATGCTGCCGAAAGGTCGAGAACGATGAGGACAGATGGTCAGCTTGGTGATGTCTGATGGATCCAGAACAGTTTTTTTAATGATTGGAATAATGCTTGCTCTACTGAAGTCATTGGTACATGACCAGATGCTATGGATCCATTGATGATTGTGGTGATGAAGGGCAGGAGGTCTTGCAAGATGGTCTGGAGCATAGGGGAAAGTGGGAAGGTGGTAGGATTGCAGGACTGGATGACTTGTAGAATCTCTTCTGTTGCTACGGTTGAAAAATGTGAAAATGAAGGAGTAGGGGTACCTACTCCTAATCAAATCGCCTCATTATAAAAGGTGGCAAAGTCTTTAGCAGTCAGAGAGAACGAAGCAGGTGGAGCTGAGGAAGTTGGTAGTTTTCTAGAGCAGTTAGTGTAGCAGTGTTCTGTGCGGATATTGAGGTCTCAGTTAATGCTAGAATATGGAAGGAGTAGTGGGAATTTAAAGCTGAGATAAAATTCCAAAGCCCACCTACCACCACTGTTTGAGACTGAGAAAACAGAGGAGGATAGATAATAGCACTGTGGATAATATCACCTGTATAAGTGGTGACTACAGAGATGGGTTTGAGGCACATGTCTGCAGTCTAACCTAAGTGAGATTAAAATATAATTTAGGAACACAACAGTACTAGTTTAGACTTATTTAGAATGTGTTACAGGAATTAGCAAAGTTACTTACAAACCATAGTAACCTTCAATAACCTCAAGGGAACCTTTAAAATAAATTAGTAAGCCTTGCCCACGTTTCACACCTTAAGGGAGTCTTCTCTTGATTAATCACCTGGGAGGATTAATACGTATATACCAACACTATAGGATCAGCAAAGCTATACAAGAGAACAAAATTCACAAAACACTAAAACCAATGAATGGTTTGTGTAGTTTAAATAGCATTGTGTAGTTTAAATACATGCTTGCATTTGGGATTCGCTGTATTATGTATCAAATATGTAAATTGTTACTAGAGCTGTTTTGACATTTAGATGATTCTGACTGTGCTATGTGTTTTCTTGCTTGTGGGGTTTGAATGGGGACAAAACATAACTAAACACATTTCATGTGATTTTTAATCTGTAATCCAGTAACTCTATTGAGTGATTTCGATTGATTGGTTCTGTCTGTATCTCTCTCTGTATAGGGAAGTGGTGGTCTGGACTACCCCAATGGTGTTCCCACCTCTCTGAGTCAGAGTGGGCAGCAATGGGATATGCCTAACGCCTGGCCTCCACTCCAGCACATGCTCATAGAGGGTAGGGAAATATAAAGGATCAGACTCAGATCTGCCTAAATAAACAAAATAATAGTAATAGTAACAGTATCATAAGAGAGAGTATGATTTAATATCCCTGCAAATCTAATTCACTGTGGCAAATGAGAAAAGTATTCCTAATTCTGCAACCTAACATTTCAGCTAGTTTTTTTTGTCACTAGTCAAATAAATCTGCATGGTGGAAAAGGATGCACAGCACACAAATTTTCCTTTTTATGTGTGTGAGGGAGAGTGAGAAAGAGAGGGATGTGCTTGTGTCAAGAGTTCATACAGACAAGGGTTCAAACTGAGCTTGTGAATATGTATGATATTGTATGCTGTGGCTGTGGCTTTTGGCTAGGAGTAGGAAATTTCTAATGTCTAACTGGTGCTGAATAAGGGCCAATTCATGAAGCAATTCCCTTAATTGAAAGTTAATGCAAATACTAATGCTTAATTCAATCACAAGACTGCCCAGTTGCCTAGGGTCAGTGGTTTGATCCTGATTTCAGGTAACTCTAAATTCAAATTCAGTTTATTTGTATAGCACTTTTAACCATTCACATTGTCTCAAAGCAGCTTTACAGAAGTATAGAAAGAGAAAAAAAAATATATATATAATAATAATAATAATAATAATAATAATAATAAGAAGAAGAAGAAGAAGAAGAAGAAGAAGAAGAAGAAGAAGAAGAAAAATAAATAAATGAATACATACATTTAAAAATATTAATTAAAAAATTTAAATACTATATATATCTATCCCTACCCCTACTGAGCAAGCCAGAGTCAATGGTGGCAAGGAAAAACTACCTGAGATGATATGAGGAAGAAACCTTGAGAGGAACCAGGCTCAGAATGGAACCCATCTTCATTTGGGACAGGAAATTATGCAAATATAAAGAATGTGATTTCTACAACAGTTTATAATAGTGCGACCGAGACCTCTGGAGAAACCAATGGGTCAGCACAAACTCTGAGTTCACCGTGGACCCAAAACTATTTCCTTCCTGTCAAAGTCTTCAAATGATTGCTGATAAAGGCCAGTCCATACAGCTGACTGACGCAAAGAAGGCATGACAGTCTCCGTGCAGCCCCATCCACAACAATCCCATGAGATACTCTGTGAATATGCAGATCAATCCCTGGCAGGGTGACCACCGGTCAACGAGACTCCAACCAGGGTAAAACGTCAGGATTGACGAAGTAGCTCCGTAAGAAGAGACAATCATACTAGGAACTCGGAACACTGGGAGCTCGAGAGTGGCAATATAGCTCGACACACAGGCAAGATTAGCTATGACCGCATAATTTAGGTGACACAAACATGAGGGCTTCCTGGGAGGTAAGCATCACACCCAGGGCTTCCTGGGATGCAAGCATCCAGACATCCCTATTCACCAAACACTCTATACCCATGAACCTTCCAGATCTGCTTCTTTACCTCAGAAAAGCACTGAGACTGTGTCTGAGTCCCGAACACTAATTGGAAGGCTGTTTCATAACTGTGGGGCTCTGTAAGAAAAATCTCTCCCCCCTGCTGTAGCTTTTTGTACTTGAGGTACTACCAAATAGTCTGCACCTTTTGATTGAAGTAGGCATGATTGATTATAAATAACCAAAAGATCACTGAGGTACAAAATAATTTACACCAAATGAGATGTTATGCAGAGGCACTGTTTCCAATATGCTACCATGTTGATGTGGCTTTTTTCACCAGCACCAACTAATGCAAGCACAAAGCACAATTTCATTCATTTTCATCCATATGTATGATTTCTTAGTAGAAACATTATAAAATGCAGTATATTTTATATTGTGTTGTGTATGTCTGTAATCGAAGCAATACATGCAAGGCTGCAAGAAAATTCAAAAAACAATCAAATACTGAAACTATGCTGCTAGACTAGAACGTCTGCAGGTTAGTGGTGCTAAAACAAACTGCCAGTAATGAGCACCCACATATTGCTCAGAGCTGTAGCAGTCAAATTAGTAGTCTAAAACACACAACTATACACACACTTTTATAGCTTAATATTCTATCATTGTAAATCAATTGTAATTCTAAAGATATGTTTAGTTATGTGAATTAATTTCAGAAATGTTAAATATTAATTGCTTTATTAACAATGAAGCAGACAACTAATTTTGTTATAATAATATGGAAGTGCAGTGCAACAAATTATTTAATAGTACAACAGTTGAATGCAAATAGAGTAGTTGACAAAAATGTAGTAGGCCATAATGTCAGATTGAGTATATGCATGCATGTAACGTGATATTTAAAATCTCCATCTTCTATTGACTTTCTCAGGTCTATCGCAGCTTGACTTGATAGAAGCCAAAGAGCTTGCCTCTGATTTGGCTCAACGGTGGATTCAAACAAATTGGCTGGCTTATGTTAAATACGATGCTATGTTTGAAAAGGTGCATTTCATGTTGTTTTTCCTATGAATATTTCTCTGATATGAAGAATAAACAGATTACATGGGCATTGATCAGAGCCATACTGGGGTTAAAGTTTAACCTTTGAATTAAACAAATGTGTTGAAACTCTGCAATGTGAGCTCATGTAAATGTGCCTCTTGCAGTATGATGTCAACGGAGATGGCAAACCTGGAGGAGGTGGTGAATATGAAGTTCAGGTACTAATTCAGTAATCCAGTTACATATACACATTTCTTCTTCTCTTTCTATGTTCGTGATATAATCCGTTAAGGAATTATTGGAAGTATGCTTTTTAGATTAATGAGATTTTGAATCCCTTTAACAAATTAAACCCTATATTAAATTATACTAACATTAAGTATAAGCAAAGTTTTGTTGAAATCCAGGTAAGTGAATGCAAAATGGTTAAAAAAAAAAAAAAAAAAAAAAGAACTATTTGATTACAAATATATTATTACAAATAAAAAAATATTTTAAATGATTAAATAATTTAAATGTTATAATAGACACCAGAGCATTAAACACCAGAGCATCTAGTACATTGCTTTCAAACTTCCAAATTGCTTTTTATTTTGCTTGTGATTTATACATATTAAAGCTTGAACAGTTATACCTGAGTCATGTTCTTACTTGATTTTGTAGCTGGGGTTTGGATGGACCAATGGTGTTGCACTACAGCTGCTGGACAAATATGGGAATAGGCTGAGCTCTGGTGGAAGTGTACTAGGTTCTGGCCTTTTGATTGGACTAATTTACCCACTTGTAAATACCATATTTTGCTATGTATGATTCTAAGCATTATATTTGGAAAAAGGGCATCTTGAATATTACAAATTTAGAATTCCATTTAAGTCAGTATGCTCGCTTGTTCAGGTTGTCTGGAAAAATAAATTGCAATAACTCTACTGTGTTAAAACTGTGTAGGGAAGTAATCATCTTACAGTTATCATGATCCTATAATCAAAACAAATGAAAATCGCTGGATTCTAGTACTATTAATTTGTATGCCTCAACAATGTGAATTAATCTGCCACCATTATATACACTCACACACACACATAATATATATATATATATATATATATTATTTGTGATAGATGTTGTGGATAAATTGAAAAAATTGGTTTTGTTTAACCCAAAAACCATTTACACACTATGCATGATATTGATAATTTTGGTTTCTTTAGTTATTCAACTTTGACTTCTTTGCCTTTGCATGTGTAATGACCTTATTGGGCTGATTTTCAATTACATGATAAGATAAGTTTAATTAGTTTATTAGGAGTAAGGGTTTATTAATATACCACTGTGTCAGCACCTTTGGTAGGAATGGTGCTTTATGTGTAAGCCGGAGATGTCACAGTTTTGACTAGCTTATGTGCACACAATGGCAAACAGATTTTTTTCATGCACAGTGCTGCCTTATGAACATTTATGGTAGGTGAGGACTATGAGTTATAGCTTAGTCTATTTAAAATCTCCAGATATTGTTTATAGTGCCAGGGGCTTATGCCTAGTGATTCACATGATATTGATAAAACTTTCCACATGCCTGAATACAGCACCACAGTAGAGCACATGCACTTACAAGATTGTACACTTAACTGCATGAAACTGCAGGTATTCTGCATAAATTATCATCCAATCAAGCAGCAGCAGATTTAAAACAAAATATATGCAGATACACGTCAACATATTTCATTTTCACAACTGAATAAAAAAAAGTGTGATCTCTGACTTTGATTGTGGCATATTTGTTAGTTGGACTAAGTCTAAGTCAAGTTAATCTGTTAATCAAGTTAAATTAAGTAAATCTGCGCCATAATGGCCTCCAATTTTTTGACCTGATGTTGTCTTCTGTATTTATAATTGTTCCATTTCAATGTTTGTTGTGTGTTCTAAGATTGTGTGTAGTGAGCTTTTTTTGCTTTTTTTTAGTGCTTACGAGTTATAATAAACTCCTGAGTCTAGTAATACTTCTTTGATCTTTCCCATCAATAAGGTGTTTCAGCCTGCACACAAGATGTTTTTTTGTTTTTCACACCATTCTCTATAAAACCTAGAGAATATGATGTGTAAAATTAGACTTCAAAACTCAATGCAACTCATCTAGAACCATCATCAACAATCATATACTGTACCTGTTAAAGACAGAGGACATTTTTCCTAATGTTTTATGTAAACTGTTGAAAATTATCTTAAGTAAAGCAACTTTATCATAATAATCTATAATAATGATCTTTAATAGACATAGCATGAATAATTATCTTTAGCAATAGCAATCAGAAGTAATAGATATGCTTAGAGGTTATTAGAAATAAGCACATTTGAATTATATGTCAAAAGTTTAAGTAGTTTATTATAACCAGAAGATAAAGGCTATTATTTAAAATAAGTGATCAGGCACTCTGGGTGAGGAAACACTTTTGCATTCTCAAAGTTGAAGGCTCAGGATAAGAAGGTTGTTGAACTGAGGGCTCAGGATAAACAAGTGAAGTGGGAGAATAATGGGAGTAGGAGTGAGGTACTGTAGCTCAGGTAAAGCAGGAGACTCCAGCTCAGGGCAGCATGGGCCCACATGTGGGCAGCCATCAGTTTGGGAACTTTTTAGCATGCAGATGGGTTTGGGTGGATTCATTGTGAGTGAAAGGATTCTTGAAAAGGTGTGATGGCGTGAAGGGACAATCAGGTACTTCAATGTCACTGAACTTATCCCAAATCTTGGTGAGCTCAACTGCCATGTAAGTGAGTTATTACCAATTGCTCAGGACTGACAGCACTGCTATTGGTGGAGCCAAGAGTGGTGCAATGCAAAAGTGTATTAGCATCCTCTGCAGGATCAAAATAAAAAGAACCCAGTGAAAAAAATTTTAACAGTAAAGCGAATAAAGAGAAGGAGATAAATATGTACATGAAAAAGTGGCATGACTGGACAAAAGGTGACTTGCAGCGGCCCGATGGAGAAACATTTAAGGAGAAAAGGTGTAAAAAAAAATGAATGAATTTCAGAATTGAGTGCTGAGGAGAAATTGAAGAAAACAATTAGAAGATGAAGAAAAATGGGAAATTGTAGACTGGTTTGAGCAGGAAGGAAGGAAGTTTTTAGTGAAGATTTTAGGTGGACAGTTCAGGGGACAGGGGAGAGACAGAGGGTGACCCCTCTCCTCCAAGGAGTGACCATGAATCAGAGACAGACCATCCAGAGAAAAGGGGAGAATCGTCAGAGCTCTGGATCAATGGAAAAAATGTGGTGGGAGGGGTCTGAGAGCCTTGGAATGGTACAGTGCTTTGGGGCACTGTCAGAGAAGGACAGCCCACAGCCTTATGAGGAGGAAGACAGAGGAGTGTGGGTGAAGCTTCAGGGGGAAAGTGAGAATGAATGCAATAGAGGGCAAGAATATGTGGCCAAGTGCTAAAAGGTAGGAGGTGAACCGAGAAGCACCAGAGTGCAGTCACCAAGCTGTGGAGTACCTGCAAGAAATTAGGTAACGAGCAAGCCAATTGGAATTTCGAAGGTACAAAAAGTGGAGTCAGAACAGAAAGCTGCAACCCAATGCCTGAGTAGGCTGAAGGACAAATAAGGAGAGAGGACTGCTCTGATATATCACTGCCTTAATGTTACCCACAAAATGATAACATTAAGCTGGATATTGTTTTATTTATTTTTTTTTGTTTATTCCTCTTGTGCAGAACTCACAATGCACACATACGTTGTTGCTGTAGTTTAATTTTCAGAATTTGTTGGGTTTTGTGACACATTTATATGTGTGTGTGTGCGTGTGTGCGGTCAAACACGCTGGGGAATATATACAGTAGTTTTGTTATTATTTTTTTTTAAACTGGAAATTTATACATGTTCTAACGAAGTTTAACTAAACAACATTGCTTTTCTCTCAGTGTCCTTTTTTTTCTCTCTCTAACCTTTTTTTTTTTCTAAGCAATCCCATGAGCGCACCGTACTAGCGTCCTTAAAGGGGCAGCACCCAACATCCCGGCCCCAATGACCCAAACAGGTCATTCAAACAAAGTAAGGGTGATGTCTCCATTAAGCTATTTCAACTGAGAAGAGTCAACTAAGAAGACTGGCTTCCAGGAGGCAGATTTTGTCAGCCGGACGGTTGAAGACACCTGCCTGTGTTTTCACTTCCACAGTACGCACAAGTCCATCTGCACCTGGATATACTTGAGTAATCAGACCTAATGGCCAGTGATTGCGTGGTGTGTTTTCATGCAGAATAAGCACAAGATCTCCTATTTGAAGATTCCGCTTTGGTTGTAACCATTTTTGCCGCTGCTGCAATGCAGGTAAATATTCCTTGAGCCATCTGCACCAGAAGACATCTGCCAGATATTGCACCTGGCGCCATCTACGTCTGTAGAGGTCTTGTTTTATGAAGGCTCCTGGAGGTAGAATTGGACCAGAACGGAGTAACAACAGATGGTTTGTTGTGAGTGGTAGAGGATCTGTTGGGTCGTCTGAGAGTTTAGTGATTGGTCTACCATTGACAATAGACTCAACACAGCAAAACAGTGTTGTCAACCCCTCATCATCTGGTGCCTGCTGCGCTAGGACAATGCTTAGAATGGAACGGACGGTGCGAATTTGTCGCTCCCAAACACCACCCATGTGGGAGGCGGCAGGCGGACTAAAGATCCATTTTACATTGTTCTGTAGCAAATAATCAGAAATCCTTTGTTGATTCCATTCACTAATGGCTTTCCGCAACTCTCGTAATCCACCGACAAAATTAGTCCCGTTATCCGAGCGTATTTCTGTGGGTGGGCCTCTCCTAGCAATAAATCGCTGTAAAGCATTGATGAATGAGTCAGTATCGAGAGTGTGTGCGACTTCCAAGTGGATGGCTCTCGTAGTGAGACATGTAAACAAACATCCATACCTCTTGAGTTCACTGCGTGCCTTCTTAACCAAGAATGGCCCGAAGTAGTCTACACCCACACGAGTGAATGGAGGCTCCCCTGGTGTCACCCTAGAGTCAGGCAAGTCTGCCATTTGCTGAATTTGTGGCTTGGCTCTTAACTTGCGACACTGTAGACATGACTTGAGAGTTTGGTTAATGACAGCACGTCCCTTTAGTATCCAGAAACGTTGCCGAATTTCTGCAAGTACCCGCTCTGGACCTGCATGACCCAAGCGAAGATGGTAGTGACTGATAATCAGCTGGGTGATGTGATGATTGTTAGGTAGGATCACTGGATGTTTAGCCTCAAAGGGAATTGGAGCATGTGTTAGTCTGCCTCCCACACGAAGGAGTTGGTTATGTTCATCCTTAAAGGGTTTAAGCTTGAGAAGGGAAATTGGTTTGACTTGAGAAGATCCAAAAGATGCAGTTTGTATGTGGTTGAGAATGGCCAACTCTGCTTGTTGGAGCTCACAAACAGTGATGGGGTCAGAAAGATGCACTCTTGCTTTCTTGCGTAACAAAGCCTTGACACGCAACAGGATAGCAGTAGCCCTTTTCAATCGATGCCAACTGGAGTATCGCTCCAGTAGTCTGTCTATTGCATTTTTCATCACTTGGTTTGGTTTTATGTTAGCTGCATAGACTTCTTTGGCTCCTTTGATCTCTGCTTCCTCCGGCAAATCATTTATGATAGGTTGAGCAGGCCAGTGTTCCTCCTCAAGTTGTAGAAAGTATGGACCAGATACCCACTGTTCACTCGACAAAATTTCTCCCATATTCATTCCTCGAAAGACATCATCCGCAGGGTTAGAAGCAGAGTCAATGTGTCTCCACTGGCATGGTTCTGAACTCTCATGTATTTTTGAAATGCGGTTGGCGACGAAGGTCTTAAAACGACAATGCTTGTTGTTGATGTATTGAAGTACGATAGTACTGTCTGTCCAAAAGAAAGTCCTTTCAATTGGAATTTCCAAGTGGCGCTTGATATGCTGATCCAGCTCTGTAGCAACTACCGCTGCTAGTAGCTCCAGTCGTGGTATACTAACTGGCTTGATTGGTGCAAGTCTGGCCTTCGACATCACCAGCCTGCAAGTGCCACCAATCCTGATGTATGAAACAGCACCATAAGCCAGTTCCGAGGCATCGGAAAAGTGATGGAGCTGGGTAGCTAACAAGTGACTAGTGGATGTTGATCTGAGACATCTTGGAATTGTCAGTGCTGACAACAGAGGCAAGTCATTTAACCATCTGCGCCACTGTGCAGCCATGTCCAGCGGTAACTCCTCATCCCAGTCCACTTTCATGCGGCACAACTCTTGGAAGATCGCCTTTGCTTTGAGTACAAAAGGGCTTGCAAATCCTAAAGGATCATAGATAGAACTGGTAGTGCTCAATACTCCTCTTTTTGTTGCAGGTTTGTCCACTGCCTTGACATCAAAAGTGAAGCAATCTCTTTCCACATCCCAAAGAACGCCTAGTGTTCGTTCAAATGGCAAATCCTCTATGTCTAGGTTTACCTCATGCAGTGATTTTGCCCAGTCCTCAGCTGGTATTGACTTCATCACTTCCTTGGAATTGCTTAACCACTTGGTTAATCTAAAGCCTCCACAGGCGAGCAGTTCCCGGAGTTCGGAAGCAAGTTTGATGGCAACCTCCTCTGTTGGTACCGACTTAAGACAATCATCGACGTAGAAGTTTCGCCTCACCGTTTCCACGGTGACATCAGAGAAGTTTCCAGAGTTGTCTTCAGCCACTCGCTGCAAAGCAAAATTAGCCGCACTAGGACTCCAGACACCTCCAAAAAGGTGTGCTGTCATACGATAATGTTTAGGTGGTTTGTCCGGGTCGTTATCTTCCCACCAAAGAAAGCGAAGCACATCTCTTTCAGCCGGTGGCACTCGGACTTGATAAAACATGCTCTCAATGTCTGCATTCAGAGCAACTGGTTCTTGCCTAAACTTGAGAAGAACTCCAAGTAGCTTGTTGGTAAGGTCTGGGCCTTGGTGAACATGATCATTTAATGAAGTACCTTGGTAACGTGCTGCACAATCAAAGACAATACGAACCTTTTCAGGCTTGCGTGGATGTAGCACTGGATGATGTGGCAGATACCACACACAACCTTCTTCTCTGTTGAAGTCAATGACCTCTTCAGCGTATCCTTTCAGCAAAGAGTCGCTGATACCTTCTGTATACTTCTGATGCAAAGTTGGGTCTTTCTTTAGCCTCTTTCCTAAAAGATCTAATCGATGTTTGGCCATTGTGTAGTTATTAGACAGTCGTGGCGGATGTTCTTTGAAAGGGATTGGGAGTGTGTAGTGACCATCTTCTTTGACTGATAGCTTGTTCCATAAATCCACAACTTGCTCGTCAACTACTGACAATGAGTCAGTGTTCACATGCACTGGATCACCCAGTTTCCAAAACCTTTCAACAGCTTGTTGTAGAGAGTGGTCAGCTTGAATGAAATTGGCAGAAATTGATGTTGGACCATCAGTTACTGGTCCATGGAGTGTCCACCCCAGGCCAGTCAGAATTGCATAAGGCTCGCCTGACTCACCACAGCGTGTGTCACAAGGAGCAAGTATGTCTGGTTGGTCTAGACCTATCAACAGGTGAACTTCCTCAACTAAATCAACATCAGGTAAACTAATTTCATCTGCAATTTCCCTCAGATGTGGCCACTGCAACACCTCATGCTGTGTGACTAGGTTGTCCAGACTTATATTCAGGTGATCCCGACAGAGCACTCCCTTCATGAGGTAAGAGTTTCTTTGTTGAGCATCTGCAACTTGTAGATCCACTGCTAGCGTGACTACGTTGAGATTTTTGGTCTCCATGGTGTTCAGTTTAATGTTCATTTTGCGTGACTCTAGCTTTAGAGCATGAACTAGCTTCTTAGAAATAAAGGTCCCATTAGAGCCACTGTCAAGCAAAGCAAAGACGTTCATAGAGAAACGGTTGTGTTTGTCTGAAACCACTACTGGCAAGATGGGAAGTGCAATCTTCTTCTGACTGACTTCAATTAACTTTCTGGTAGCATGTGCTTGAATGGCGTGTGGCGGGTCAGCAGCTGGCTCATCTACAGTAGCTTGATTAGTAGATTGGCTTTTGTCATTTTTAGAGGCTACGATAGCAGAGTGCAGCCAACTGTTGTGTTTTTTTCCACATCCAGGCACTTTGCATACCCAGCTGCGAGTACAGACTGCGCTGCGATGACCTTTCATGAAACAGTTCAGACAGAGTTGCTTTCGTTGAACAAAGGCCAAACGCTCTTGAACAGACAGCGCTCTAAAAGCTTGACATTGGTTCAGAAAGTGTCCATCAGTGCATTTTGGTGATTGTTGATGTTGTCTTTGGTGTGGATGACGTGGTGGATTCATTAGTAACGGACAATGTTGCGAATGTCTGCCTTTTATTATTGACACTTGACTTAGTACTTGATTTAAAACTTGTTGGAGAGTTTCGAATGGCAGGACTAAGAAGATTCCTGAAGATAGGATCTGCTCTCTTAGCAGCTTCTGATTCAACAAGACTGACTATGTCATCCAACTTTGGCAAACGTCCGGACTTGATGATCTCGTAGTTTATTGTGAGCCATTTTTTCTTTAAGTCTTCAGGTAGCTTTTCTACAATTTGCAGCAAGGTGCGTCCACTATTCAGCTCTTCCTCACACTTCATTGCCTTTAAAGTGTCTCTGCAGCTGCACAGAACATCAGCGAAGCTTTGCAACTGCTTGCTGTCTTTAATGTCTTTGTAATTAAGCACCTTGTCAACCCATGCTTGCGATATTGCATATGGATTTCCAAACCGCCTTTTCAGAATAGCCATGGCTTCTGCATAGCCCAGGCTAGAGTTGGGGTTGTACAAGCAATGCGATATAGCATCTCTAGCTTGGCCGACAGTATACTGATGCAGTCGAGTGAGTTTCTCTTGATCTGGCACTGTCTCTTTATCTATCACAGAGGAGAACAATCTCATGAACAACCAGTATTTTAAGGGTTCTCCGTTGAACTCAATGATGTCAACAGGTGGTAGATGCATGGAATCGATGTGTGACTGATATTGTTGTCTTGACAGCTCTAGTAGTTGGCATAAAGAATTCTCGTTCATTGTTGAGAAGGATGGACGAAAGTTAAGGGATGGGTTACCTGAGACAGGAGTTGAAATGTCTTTATTTATCATTAACTCGGCCTTTTGACGATTTTCCTCCATCTCAGCATCTTTGAGTTTCAGTAAGCCTTTCAGTGCATCCATTTCACATTCAACATGCTGAAGTTGTGATTTAAACTCTGCACGCAGACGTTCATCCTGTTGAGCGATTAGCATGGAAAACTCTCTCTTTTCTTTCTGTCTTAGATTTTGTAGCCCTTGAAGTTGGGTAGATAGCTGTTCTACAGAAGACATTGGAGGGTTAACACCTTCATCAAGCACTGGCTCTTCCTCTTGGAATTTAAGTGCATCTGAAGATTCAATGCTTGGATCTTCCATTGATGGCTTAAAGTCATCAAGCCAGCTCAAGACTGTGTGTTGTAAGTCTTGAACATCACGCAGGACCGATGTTAAATAACCGTTAGAAGCATCAAGATCATCATCATCTTCTAATGTTTTTTGGTATGTGTTGTGAATCTCATGAAACCGTATTACAGCCTCATCCAAAGCAGCAAGTTTAATTTCCACCTCTTTGGACTGGTTACAGTTCATAGAAGTTGTAATCTGTGTCATCAAGCGTGTCACCGCAGCCTTTGCAACTCCACGTTGACGCTTGAGACACGTTTGTTGTTGCTCAGGTGTGGTAATTATATCTGAATCTTCCTCCATGTTGTCATTAATCTTCTTAATTCCTCGTGTTTGACTTTAATGTTACCCACAAAATGATAACATTAAGCTGGATATTGTTTTATTTATTTTTTTTTGTTTATTCCTCTTGTGCAGAACTCACAATGCACACATACGTTGTTGCTGTAGTTTAATTTTCAGAATTTGTTGGGTTTTGTGACACCAACAAATATGTTATATATTTTATATGTGTGTGTGTGCTTGTGTGCGGTCAAACACGCTGGGGAATATATACAGTAGTTTTGTTATTATTTTTTTTTAAACTGGAAATTTATACATGTTCTAACGAAGTTTAACTAAACAACATTGCTTTTCTCTCAGTGTCCTTTTTTTTTCTCTCTCTAACCTTTTTTTTTTTTCTAAGCAATCCCATGAGCGCACCGTACTAGCGTCCTTAAAGGGGCAGCACCCAACACTTAAGGATGAGTTGGGGTTATGTGTTGCTCCCTTTGCCGTCCTCCCAATGTTGGTCAAGGACGCACATGGAGTAGATCATTGCAACAGGAGAGAGGCGATCAATGTTACTGCAAATTGTTCAGAACGAAATGTCAGAATGCATTTTACTGCCATAATAGATCACATCCCAGAGCCTTGTGGACCATTTCAACATTTGATGATGGATTTTGTGGATATGGCAGAGAAAGTGGAAGAGAAATAGTCTATACTTTTGGTAAATGGTACTGTATGATTAGCAGATGGGTAGAGGTAGTTGCATCAGCTATTTTTTGTGTAGGGAAGTAATCCAAAGGTTTGGTAGTCCAGATCAGTTAAGCTTAGACAATAGTCCTCATTTTGTTAATGCATCGATCAAATCAATATTTCAGGCTTTTTGTGTTAAACAGAATTGGCTGTGCCTTCCTGAGCTCTCAGGGAAGAGTTGAAAGTGCAAATAGGGCATTAAATGAGAAAATTGCAAAAATTTGTGCTAGCACAAATTTGAACTAGGTTTAAGTGTTACCACTAACCCTAAGGAAAATGTGCTCACAGACAACCTGCACCACACATCTGATGCCACATGAGATGTTTACAGGCTGGCTATTGCCAGTCTCTTTTACAAGGAGACCCTACAATGGGCCCCCTTTGGAGTAACTAGGAAGTGAAATGTCAAGCTATTTAAAGCATTTAACCAAAATCCATACAACTCTGTATTCTCAGGTCTGCAAAGCCACACATGGTACCAGAGTAGAGGAGCCTCTCAACCAGGTAGAGCCAGGAATCATTCATTTTATACTCGGTGTTCCCGAGTATATTGGTGAACCTCGACTCCTTTAAGGCACAAATAGCAGTGCAAAAGCGTGTGCAGTGGGTTACTAGCTACTGGAATCAAAACCAAAGCATTACAACAAAACCAAAAATACTTTGTCATGTATTCTTTTGATTATAGTGGTCCTGCCCCGAATACCACATGTGAACCTATAAAATGGGCAGAAAGTAACTCCAATGATCTCTACGCACTCACCTTGGAAGTGTGTATTAACTGACCAGGTACAGTACATTTGCTCAAAAGTGAAGCCACTAGCATAGTTATTGCAGGAAAACCAGCAGACCCCTGTTGTACACCCCCTATGGTTCTACAGTGTAAATGGTTCGTGCGCAGCTCAGCAGAAAACCACTTACAACCTCACATATAAAGCAAGGGTGTATGTCCCAGCCTGGCAGCCCAATTTCGAAGTTCAGCAGGTGGGTAAAGTCATTTGGGCCTCATGCAGTGACCCCACATCCATTGGTGACTGCAATTCAGATGGCTCAAGCTTTACACAGGATGCACAAGAGGCTTTGTCACAGTTAACAGATTCACTCTGTATAATGAAACAGCTGACGATCCCTCTCAGAATCTGTACCAACAGTGGTTAGAAGACTTGTCAAAACAGGTGGTCAAAAACAGCAGGTGTGTAGTTTGTCAGGAATGCACCATCCATCATAGGTAATGCCCACTAGTGTGCCAATCGCCTGTCTAACAGAATGTACTTGTGTCCAATTGTGTGCCTCCTAGCATCTGCACCCAGAACGCATGGTGCGGATTGGATGCGCACCATAAGCATTTCCTGTTCATACCACCCCATCACCACACAGGTCACTACAAGCATGCAGGTAAAAATGATGCCCAATCAAAAATTTCCCCTCTGTACGCACTTGTGTGGGGCAGTAGATCTGTTATGTATGGTATAATCAGCAGCATTTAATTAATCATACTATAGCTGCCTTGTCAGAACAACTACATGCTACCACAATGATGGCGATCCAAAACCGATTTGCCGTAGATATGATGTGTGGCTCTGACCAAAGAGTTTATGATATGATTGACTCTAAATTTTGTGCCATTATTCCTTTACATACTGGCCCTTTGGGACCACTCAGCACCCTACGCACTCATATGAAGGCTGCATGTGATCCAATGGTTAGCAACAACGCTGCACCACACAAGTGGCTGTTTCCCACTGACTGGCTGGAAGAGTGCATGTGATTCAGTGTGATTATTCTCATATTACTAGCATCTGTTATAAGCACTCATATACAGAACTGTACATTCTTTGTTTGGACAATACATGCAGCCACATATGGACTCCCTGTACCCAGAGGCCTTCCACCTAACCCTCGAGGAGGAGGATTACTGATTTAACCAAATATTCTTTGCAATGCACGGTGTTATGTTGCCTCTGCTTTATTTTTCCTGTCCCTTTTTGTGTTTCTTTGTTCTCTTCTCTCCTAAGTGTTGTGTGCAGGACAATGGCTAAACGGCCCTATGTTTGCAGTGATGTAAAATGACCTGCACCATGCTGGAGTCCTGCTAGAAAACAAATGCACATGTCTCACCTCTTGACCCCCTTAACCATGATGCTGTACAATGGCCATGGCTCTATGTTGTTACTGTTTCTACAATTGTTGTTTAATCTAAACTAAGTGATGGTGACCCTGGTGATACATTCCCACTTTCTCGCCAATAGTGCGGGCAGAGTAGAACTTTCACCCACTCTTGGTTCACCTTTATTTTGAGAACAAGCAATGTTGATTTTGATCTTGATTTCAAATAATGTGTAATAAGTTTGAGTAATGTTGATTTTACAGTAATATTTATATGATAAAGGCAGGGTGCAAAGGTAAAGGTACTGCAAACAGAAGGGACAAATAAGAAGGAGAAGCATTAGCAAATTAATAACTAAATAACTAACATACTAAATAATACTAATAACAATAATATAAGTACTAATAATCAATATTCATTGAAAATTAGTAAATGTATACACAAATAAGTATTAAATTATGTTGACAATAACAAAAATATAACCACAGTTACTGGTGTGACTGGTGTTGAAAAAAATTAGGAGGGAGAAAGGATAGATGTTGAGGAAAATTTATGAAGAATATAATGAACTGTGGAAGAGATATATTGTTATACAAAGTACATTTTGTATGTTGAATGTGTTAGAGGTTGAGGTTGGGGAAATTTATTACCTTTAAGCAGAGTAGAGTTTGGAGACCATTATAGTGTTTTATTGGGGAAGTGTGAATAACCACACTTAGAAATAGACACTGCGTTTACCACAAGTAATAAACAGCAGATGTAGAAAAGAGTATATGACTCATAAACAGTATATTAATGCAGACTAAATAAGTAAATGCCTAAGAGGCTTGGAGTAAGGAAAAATGTAAAAAATAAATAATAATAAAATAAACAACTTTACCTATTTTATAGAAATAACGATAAAAGATCAGAAAATAATCCAAATTGCAACACAAGCTCAGAGCTAAAGGTGCAAAATCAAGGAAGTATAGCAGTTAATAGAAAACTATTGCAAAAATATTAGAGAATTGTTATAGAGAATAAAAAAATATTTTTTATATGCTTTTGACATTTTAGAGACCTTTTTAGAGATAAGGGGAACTTTGAGTACCAAACCATTAACCACAGGCTTAGTTGGCAGATAAGGGGAATTCAGCCCCATGTTGAGGTTAATAAAAAACGAAAAGAGGGGGAGGGGGGGTCTGAACAGGGAAGGGGCGCTCTACTGCACCAAGCCTGATGATTCATGTTGTCTGAGGTCTTATTGCTGAAAATACTTTCTGAAGAATTTGTCTGACTGAAATAAAGCTGGGTATTTGCCCCTTCTTTTTGTTTTCTAATTTATTAGGGAAAGTAGTTACTATAATAAGTAATTGGCCAGAACTCTGTACCACACTCTGATGTGTCCACTCAGAGGAGCACTCTGAGTTCTGACAATCTTCTATGAGGAAAGAATCAGATAAGTCTACCACATCTTCTAAAAGGCAATCATTAGCACAAGTCACAACACAAGCAGGGAAAACTGTGTGGTAATCATGCATCTAGTAAGGGACATTCAACAGGGCTGTCAGAATGAACATGATGCCTTCTACAGGTAAAAAGTAACATACAGCGATTCTAAATGTCCCAGAATTGTGCACAGGAACACGTGGTGTAGAGGAAGCTTCATATACTGCATTGCAATCCCTTTACAAAAGACATGAGTTCCACAGAATCTGAGAAAGTTAAACTTCAGCTAATATAAATTACTGGCTGTCTCCAGTATCATAGCGGATTTTAACAGGTACTGGGGTCTGCTCTTTGCCAACCTTTGGTTACAAATCGCTGATAACTTAGAATCAAAAGATTTTTCAATGCCATGCCCAATACAACCTGGAGAGGGAACAAGACTTTTGGCCAGAACAATGCACTGAGACTTACTTGGGCTTCGTTTTTGTCTTTCCTGTTTTCTTTCACAATTTGCCAGGCTTATGACAATAAAAACAAACTGCAGAGCTAAATTGCACTAGCTTCTTCAGCACCTCTGGCCACCTTTACTTTCATCTGTTGTTTTCCATGTCTTCATTGTAACATAAAACAGTACTCCATTTAAACTCAGTGTACTCAATGAGCAAAAACATAAAAACTACTGCTGGTAGTAGCTTGTATGCCATGTTTCTTTTACAATTTATATTAGAAGCAATATTTGTTAGATTATTTTTCTACAAAACTGGATACTGTAAAAATCCTACTGTAACGCTAACATACAGTCGTGAAAAAATTAGGACACCCCACTTTGAAAGCATTTTTGATAGACACTGACCACTGCAGACCAGGAACATCCCACAAGAGCTGTAGTTTTGGAGCTGGCACTTGTCAAACTCGCTCAAATCCAATACGCTTGCCCATTTATCCTGCTTTTAACACATCAATTTTGAGAACAAAATGTTCACTTGCTGCCTCATATATCCCACTCACTTACAAGGGCCATGATGAAGTGATAATCAGTGTTATTCTCTTCATCTGTCAGTGATCATAATTATATGCTTGATTGGAGTACATTACCTGCATCAGTACATTACAAACACTTATAATATTCAGGAGGATCCTCACAGTGTAATGTACAGCACATAAAAGTAACTTTAGTTTAGAGGAAAACTTTACTCCAGTAACTCCAGTAGGCTTCAGTATTAGTCTTTTTGTATTATTTATTGTATGCTAAGTATTTACTGTTTTTAACCATGTGGGGTGGTGAGAATCAGCTTGACATTTTCTGGTCTGTTGTTTTTTTTGTCACAACTTGTTCTTCTACTTCTCACCTTGTACATGTCAGAAGGTGCATGTACACTTGTACTGTTGTTCTTTGAGAATGCCCCGTTACAATCCCATATCAATGCTAAACTACTCCATATGGTCCTTTATGACTGTAAATCGTACATCACTAGCATTATATAAATTTAAAGCATTTTATGACTATATCTATTATATAAATGTAGTAGCATCTAAAATCGATTTAAATAGTTATAGTAATTATTTTAAAATATGGGTCTGTATATATCTGGTTAGTGTTTAATGTATGGGCTTTTTACAGTTGGATGTTAAATTGTATTGTATTGGATCCATGTGCAATAGTATAATTTATATTAATTATATGTCTATTTATAAAATGTGTAGGGTATGCATAGTAATGCTATAGTATATTACTGCAAATATGTATTGTTAATATGTATATATTATTTTTTTTAACACCAAACACCTTCTAACCCAACCCACCTGCCACCCACCCAACAAGCCAATACTTAAGAATGTGTAAATCCACTTATACCACATTTTATTAAATAAGCAACTCCTTAAAAACCATAAAAAAATATAAGAATAGCTTTGTTAAATAACAATCTGTTTTTAAATTTGTTCTTTATTAGTGTCAGATTATAAACCTGAAATAAATGTTAATATTAAACATTACAGCATTAAAGTAAATAACATTAAACTAAAACAGCATTAAACTAAACTATACTACATACAAATACACACTAAAGTATTTCTCATTGGTTTATCATATAACTCATGTATAATTAATTGTATATATCTGTATAATTATTTGGTGTAATGGCAAATAAAGAGATGCAGGTGAATCTACATTCAGCATCTATCTACAGTGGTGTGAAAAGGTGTTGGCCCCCTAATATTAGTCAAAGATAACACAAGTAAACACTCAGTTTTAAAATAAAGGTTTTTATTATTAAGGGAAAACAAAATCCAAAACCACATGGCCTTGTGTGAAAGAAGAAGAATAAGAATGCCTTTATTGTCATTGTATTTTCCTGCATACAACGAAATTAGGAGCGCTGCTCCTGATTGGTGTAAGAAAAACAGACATATAACCACAGACAATAAATTTGACTATAAGACTGTACGGTACACTTTTACACATAAATACACCAAGTGATATTCACATTAAGCAGTCTGAATAAAGTGACCATTAAGTAAAGTGACCATTGATAGTAATAAAGTGACTATTTAGTAAAGTGACCATAATATTGCACGTTGGCCTTTCCAGAGTATGTTTATACAAAGGAAAAAGTTTTTGCTGTGGTTTATCACACCTGAGTTCAATCTCTCTAGCCACACACAGGCCTGATTATTGCTACACCTGTTTGCAATCAAGAAATTACTTAAATAAGACCTGACTGACAAAGTGAAGTAGACCAAAAGATCCTCAAAAGCTACACATCATGCCGAGATCCAAAGGAATAATTAAGATCTATCAATCTGGAAAAGGTTATAAAGCCATTTCTAAAGCTTTGGGACTCCAGCAAACCCCAGTGAGATCCATTTTCCACAACTGGCGAAAACATGGAACAGTGGTGAACCTTCCCAGGAGTGGCCGGCCGAACAAAATTACCCGTAAAAAAGGATGACTCATCCAAAATTTCACAAAAGAACCCACAACAACATCCAAAGAAGTGGGGTAGTAGTGTGATGGTCTGGGGCTGTTTTGCTGCTTCAGGACCTGGAAGAATAATTGTGATAAATAGAAACATGAATTCTGCTGTCTACCAAAAAATTCTGAAGGAAAATGTGCAGCCATCTGTTCGTGACCTCAAGCTGAATTGAACTTGGGTTCTGTAGCACGACAATGATCCAAAACACACCAGCAAGTTCACCTCTGAATGGCTGAAGAAAAACAAAATGAAAACTTTGGAGTGGCCTAGTCAAAGTCCTGACCTGAATCCTATTAAGATGCTGTGGCATGACTTTAAAAAGGCAGATCATGCTCGATAACCCTCGAACGTGGCTAAATTACAGCAATTCTGCAAAGATGAGTGGACCAAAATTCTCCACAGCACTCTAACACAGCAGTTCCCAAAGTGGGGGTCGTGGAGTGGGGGGCGGGGGTCGCGAGATGAGTTCCAGAAACTTTATTTATTTATTTTTTTATATGTTAAAAAAGGTTGTAATGATGCGAGTATAAATTTAGGATAATTAAAATAACTTTGTTTGCTCCGATTAATTACGACAGTTAAGGTCACCATTCAATGTAACCATGGCAAATCATCTGGCGTCAGATATGGAAGATGTGCTGATAGAACTTTCAACCGATCGAACCCTGAGGACGGCATTTGAAGATGAAGATGATCTGCGGGTGGCGATCTCCAAAATTGAACCTAGAGTGGACCTGCTTTGCTCCGCGCACAGCGCCTATCCATCACATTAGGCGTTTTTTTCTGAATACATTTACAATTACAATACAATTATACATGAAGATATAATTGTTTCAAGGTGCCAGCCAACACTGTACGCGTGTCACAGGCAGCTTGTTCGTATTCTGTCTGTAAGCATTTCACAGTTACAGTATGTCCATAATTTGTTAATAAAGTAGCCTGGCTTAGAGATTGTGTTCCTTTTTGTTTTAGCTCTGTCAGTCTGTAACCAAATCGCAAATCCTCACAAGCTGTTGGAGGAAAACACAGAGAGGAGAAAAGAGGGGAGGGGGGTCACGAGTCATCAGCAGTCTAATATTGGGGGTCGCGGTCTGAAAAGTTTGGAAACCCCTGCTCTAAGAGACTCATTGCAAGTTATCGCAAGCACTTGATTACAGTTCTTGCTGCCAAGGGTGGCCCAAACAGTTATTAGGTTTAGGGGGCAAGCACTTTTTTACACAGGGCCGTGTGGGTTGGGATTTTGTTTTCCCTTAATAATAAAAACCTTCATTTAAAAATTGCATGTTGTGTTTAATTGTGTAATTGTATTAGATCTATCTATCTAACTATCTATCTATCTATCTGGGAAGTCTTGGCCTAATGGTTAGAGAGTTTGACTCCTAACCCTAAGGTTGTGGGTTCGAGTCTCGGGCCTGCAATACCACGACCGAGGTGCCCTTGAGCAAGGCACCTAACCCCCAACTGCTCCCTGGGTGCCGCAGCATAAATGGCTGCCCACTGCTCCGGGTGTGTGTTCACGGTGTGTGTGTGTTTACTGCTGTGTGTGTGCATTTTGGATGGGTTAAATGCAGAGAACGAATTCTGAGTATGGGTCACCATACTTAGCTGTATGTCACATCACTTCACTTCACTTCACTTCAATATTCACTTCAATTCAGTTAAATATTTTGTAAAGCGGTCTGATATGGTCTCAAAGCAGCTTTACAGAAGTATACAAACAGAATAAAAACAAAATAAAAGTTAACTTTTAAGTTACTTTTTATCTCTAACATATATCCCTAATGATCAAGACTGAGGTGATGATGGCAAGGAAAACCTCGCTGTGATAATATGAGAAAAATACCTTGCGAGGAACCAGTCTCAGAAGGGAACATCAACCCTATCTATTCACCCGCCACCAAAAAGCATCGAAAATTACAACTATTGCTTAATCAAACAATTATTAAAAAAGTTTGTTGTGACAAACTTTTAAAATCTAGTTATTATTATTATTATTATTATTATTATTATTATTATTATTATTATTATTGTTTTAGCAATAGTCATACTTATCATTAATAGGATATTAATAATCATACTTATCATTAATAGGAGAAAGTAACTATGATTAATTATGATATATACTGTATTTAGATATGTGAGAATGGCTAAATATCAGCTATGTAAATATCAGCACTGCAAAGCTTTGTTAAAAACAACTGTTAAGATCTCTTTAATTAAACCTTTTTAATTACTCCACAATGCACACAAACACATAACAGGGTTATTTCACATATATTTATTCATTCATTTATTTGTTTGTTTGTTTGATGGCACAATAATGTAAACACTATTAAAGGTTACATAAGTTGATTTTGATTTTCTTATCGTAGATTCAAAACTTCAAAAGAAAAAGAAAAAATAAGAAGTATCTACAAAAATACATCACATGCATTTATCTACTGAGTACAATATATAACATACGTAATATACATAATACACTATATAGATATCTCGCTCCCAACACACATCAATGTGCCTTAATGTGCCCATGAAGCTGTCGCTGTGTCACCATGATTGTCATTTCTTTGACCACTTATGGTAGGAACTAACCCCTGCAGGAATGCCTGCATACTAAGAAAGCCCCACAAGACCTATCGGATATTTTTTGGATATGCTTTGACCCACTGGTTTAGCCATCGCAATCTGACCCTTGTTAAGTTGCTCAGATCCTTGAGCTTTTTCATTTCCTGGTTCTAACATATAAACTTCCCTAACCAACTCTTTACTTTCTACCTGTTAGATGCTGCTGTAAAGAGATAATTATTGTTATTCACTTCACCTGTCAGTGGTTTTGCTGTTATGGCTGATTGGTGTAAAGATAAAGGGATTCAGACAGCAGACAAGCTTATATAATTCTTGTGTAGAAATATAGAAAAACTCTAATGAGTTAATTGAATTATGGGCCGAGAAATGGGAGTACTGTCAATGTATTCTGAATGAATTGGTTTTTAAATATGTTACAGAATATTGAATATATTTGGATCAGTTAGTATCCTAGTAACTATTGTACACTACATCATTTTTTTATTGAGATGGCAGTGGGTGTTGCTTTTATCTTTATTTCAAAATCTTTGGCAAATTTGATACAATTTATTAGACAATGGAAATTTTGTAATTTACATAAGAGACAAATTAATAGTTTAGACCATCTTAAATGACGTCAAAGTGACCAGTGGTTCCTTGTGCTGATCCTGAGCTCAGCTTTCTGTGTGTGTGGAGTTTTGCATGTTTTCCCTATGTTCATGTATGGGATTTATTCATTAATTAATTTATTGTACTATTTGTACTAGTTAATTATTAATTGGACCTGTAATTTATCTGTCTTATTAACAGAGATGGACCACTGGTTAACAGGTTATCATTATATCTGAACGGACTTGGGCCCATTCCTGCTATTATGTTTCTCACTACTGAGAAATTTGCAACTTCAGGAGGTCTTATACATGATGTAACACCAAGTCTGAGTAAGAACCACATAAGGAAATGGTTCTTGTAGGTTGCCAAACTGGCTGTGGATTAGAGGGTGAATCAAAATATTATCACATCAAACATAACAATTCAGTACACTCTTCAATATTCTTAAACAAATGGAAATGCATAATCAGTCATATTTGACATGCATTTTAAGCACTTCCTAAAGAGTCCATACATGTGTGCATCAAACATCGAAACTCATAATGTTGATGAAATACAAAATCCAGCAAACTTAAATTTATGGACAGTGTATACCTCTGGATGAAGAGGATGGTGAAAACTCAAAAAGCAAAACAGGGCATCTGTTCTGTGTAATGTCTGTTGGAGTCCAAGACTCTAGAACTTGTATCCAAACAGAAAAAAAATCTATGCACAAAAGATAGATATAAATATAAAATATTACATGTACAAGAATTATGAAAAGAAAACAATCCTCTTGATATTAACATCCTCCTACATATACACACACTCACTAATATAATTCTGTGCTATTATGTCAGTGCTTAATCAGTTCCTTGTGACATTTTGGTGAGTTGGAATAGAACACTAGTTATATATGTAAATCTGCCTGTATGAACAGTGCATAACTGCCAGGGTTCCTTTAGGGGTCATTCAGAACTGCCACCAATCCATTCATCTGACTGACTGGCATGTTATCAACTCACAGACAATTTAAAGCAGAACCATTTAAAGCAGAATGGGCAATTATGAATTATGAATCCCAAGGGTAACAAAACTAAAATAAGGTACCATTTGATTAGCAGTTGCACATAAATATTTTGCATTTACATTATATTGCACATATAATCATTGACAATTGCAGGTTAGCATGAACACATATAGATAAACAATATATTTAGTTTCATACAGTAGTTAGTTAAGGTCCATTAATGGTATTGGACTAAATATATTTCCAACAGTGCTGAAATTTAGTACAACAGCAGTGGTATATTTCACTATGTGCATCACTCTGCTTGTCTGTGTTCATTACATACATTTCCAATTCCAGTAATGTAACTGTTACTACACTTACTTTGGGCTATCAGTCAGTTTGCACAATGTGCAGGCTGTGACGAATTATTTTTTGCTGAGGATGTGTCTGAAATGACATTTATGCCAGAACTATTTCTTTTTAATAGAAATGTTGTATACAAGCAATATCACTCTCATACATGTGCCATTTTACTGAATATCAGCATGGCTATGATTAAGCAGTAGACACAAGGCCACAGGCCAAATTAGCCAGATAATTATAGTTTAATATTATATAATATATTGCCCTGTTATAATTTCAGAATTTTATCAATCCATTATTTAGACAAAACCATTGGTTCATTAAACACAAATGTTCACTACAATATATTAAATAATTTGCAATTTTTTATAACTAAGTCACTACCATGATGTATATTTGGAAAGAAAAGCCAGAAAAATAGTTCAAGAAAGTAAATATTCTACAAGGCTAGAGAGTTTTTAAATATATAAATAAATACTATAGAAGGTAAAAATAAAAGAAAAAGATGTATTTGAAGTGTTGTGGTGATTTGAAAGCAAACCCAAAATGCCAGAATAGTTCTCTAATGTAAATATATATTACAATAGTGTAATTAAATATAAAATATTACACATACAAAAAATTATTTTATACAAGAATTGTGATGTGAATTCTGAGTAGACTCACTCAAAGTACATCCTAGTGCACTACTGGAGTTCTACAATGCCTTTAAAACATACCCTATGAAGTTATTTATGGAAATAAAATTATTTTGACAGCCCTGCCTTTTTTTACCATAATAATAGCTCCATGTTCTATGAATCAGTTATGAATGATCTTTCTATATGAAATATCTGGATTAAACAAAAAGGGAAAATCCTTACTGATGCCTGAAGTGATACTGTTAATGATGATGTAGGGCAGTATTGTACATGCTAAATAATGACTAACCTCTGAAGTGTTGGTGTTTTGTTATTTAAAAGTAAATTACAACACTTGAAAATATCCAAGTGAAGAATATTTGTTACTCATTGCTACATGCCATAAATGTAAATGTGCATTTTAACCTTTGTGTAGGCTATTCTTCTTTGTTGTACATTTCTTTCTGTTAAAACAACACTCACAGTCTCCGCTCCTCTGAGGAGAGATATAATAACTCATTTACATTTTAGACAATGAGGTATTTTAATAGGTTAAGGTATATTAGGCAGTAAACCTTCAGGAGAAAGATAAAGATTAGCAAATTGAAATCAATGTCATTGTCAGTGATTATTTAGTTATTTTAAAAGATCTACAGTTAGCTAGTTGTTCTGTAAGCTGTAAGACTTGGTGATTACATTTTAGTTAAAATTGAACAAGTAATTAAACAGTAGTTCTTAATAATTAATATGAATAATGTAAGTATTAAGGAAGAACTACTTATTTATTCCATGTTTTTGAACAGCATTGTAAACCACAAAACCATACACAGTTGTATAACAACAATTACATAAATAACTTTGTTTTTTTTTTTCAGAATGCCAGTTACTAAAACATGTCACTTAACTGTAGAACTACAGTCACATACATTACATTGTGCTTTCAGAACTCCCAGAAAACTAGGAAAACCATTTTCCTAGGCCACCATACACATTTTACACAAACACAATTTCTTTTTAATTTAAAGAATTTTTTAATGAATTTACAACAGCAACAGGATTTTTTTGTTGTTTCAGAAATGTGTTTAGAGGAATTTGTGAAATTTGTGCTGAATTGGTGCTGTGTTTACTGAGCTATTTTGCAAAGAATTACGAATAAAAAAAACCCATCTTAATGTCATTGGCAGTAATAAATTAACAGAAGGGTATTTAGAGTCATGCTGAAGCTCAAAACAGTGTTTCTGTTTGCTCAGTGGATGGTAGTTCACGTACAGTACTGGGTTTTGAGATTACTGGGTTCCATATATCTGCAAAAACAAATTAAAAAGGAGAAAGCAGTGATATATATATATCCTTTATCCATTAATGGCATGCAGCGATTTAGACCGTTTTTCACTTGCTTACATCCCATCACAAACTCTAATGACATTTTTAGGGGAAAATAAAGCCAGAATAATTTAACAGAAAATGTTAAAAAATATTTTAGAATGGAAATAAAAAAGTCATTCATGAATCCTGGACAGTTGCTGTTACATACATATTTCACAAAAACAAAGTAATCTTTTGTGTTACTTAGGACCCACCCTAGCACTTCTTGACAGGATTCTGTGACAATGGAATTGCAAATTCAAAGGGAATTGTGATTCTATTTGAATTTTGGCAGGCTCCATACTCGATAAAGAGGAAGCTAAATAGCAAACAGGGTAATCAATGTATAAAGTACACTAAATAATGTAACAATTTAACTGCAGTTTGCAGTTCAAATGCATGATAATTAAGCATGTTTTCACATATGCAATGCTTAGTCTATTAGAATCCAACCCTGGTGCGAGTTCCAATTTGGTATGATTCATTTGTGCACCTTAGAACAGCTTTGTCCATTAGACTTTAGGAGGATACATCCTGTTCAAAAATGAGGTATTACAATAATAGAATGATATATTCTCTTTTTTTGAGAATCAGCTGCTCATTGTGAAAAAACTGTTACAAAACCATTTGCTCTCCTGCAAAGATGTACTTTTAAAATAAAAACAGCTTGTGCTGAAAATTGGTACAACATGCTTATTGTTAGCCAGTTACCTCTAATGTTTTTTTCACACTGTATTCTTTCAACTAATCTCAACAGTGGGAGGAAATACCATAGCAGATACCAAGAACTACAACAAAGCAAAGAAAACACATAAGAGAGGCCAGGCATTAATCTGTGTACCTTGTAGCCAGAAGAATAGTGAAAGGGCCAATAAGGGCATGCACTAGTGAGAGCTAGTCTGGATGGTTGCATACTCAACAAGGTCTCCACAAGAATGCACTGAGCTCCGGGGAGAGGAAGCCAAAGCTGCAGTATCCAGCACCGCATACTGAACATCACAGTCCTTGTCGGCAAAGCTCTGGAAATAAGAGAGGTGGAGAGGTGTGTAAGGACTGATGCTCATAAAGAAACAAAGTATTGAGGATAAATTCAGAAATTAAGGCATATAAATAATCCCTTTAATGGAGTGTTCTGGCAGGGACACCATAAAATAAAAATGTAAACACTTGGCAATACACATTTTGCTTGTAATCAGTTTATTTATGTTAGCAATGCAGTCCAACCGTATAAGACAGTCCTGCTATTTCATAGGAACTGTCTTTGAATTCAGGAATTTTTTTATATATACACAGTTTGACAGGAAACTCAGGTTACATAAAAAATAAGACTGAATAAGTGCAACTGGGATGAGTAGTGATTATAAAAAGCATGACAAGGATAAAGTTCTTGTTGTTATGTGATGGTCATGGCCATCATGACCACCACAGAAAAAAGAGTAATGTGTACAGAAAAACGAAGAACTGAGCAGCAAAAAATAAACTGACAGGAACATAAAACTTTGACTAACACAGTTAAAGATATATTAGTCAGTATACTTCATTTGAATACTTCATTTGTCAGTCAATAGTCAGTAATCTCCAGAGCATCATGTAAATTGCAAATCATAAGCATTAATTAAACATTTTAAACAACACACACAGAACTATTCAGATCAGCTCTCTTTCTCTATCGTGGTACTCATCTCTTCTCAAATTATCATTGATGCCATTCAGTGAAATACAGAAAACTTCAGAGCAATCCCACACAGGAGTTCATCCTTACTTTTTCCAGCTCAGCCCTAAAGTCACAAACCCATGCTTGAACATGCCCCTGCCTCGTACCATCACCACCTAACTCAGGCTGGGAAATGTCAAGGATGAAATGGGAAATGCCTCTCCATGCCAAGAAAGGAAATGTGCCACATCCATCTGTGTCCCTGGCCTATTAGCCAGCACAAATGTAAACAGCTGACATTCCAGATACCAACAATCCATGTGTTGGCATACTTCAGGTGGATGAGGCACTGGAGTTGGGCATTGTCCAAACAGAGAATGAAGGCCTGTTCCAACAGATATTATAGGTGAGTGAGGATCTTCCTCTTGATGGCCAGACACACATTCTTAATCATGCAGTGCTTACTCTCCCAGCTCCCTGTCCAGTGATTAGTCTGCAAAACAAAGGGGGCAGAGAGCTTCAAACAACTCAAAGAAAGGGTCACTAATGAGAAGAAAAGGCTATTTTCTCATTAAAAATTTAAACCAATGTGATCTATCAAAATCCCTTTGTCAAACCAGCATCAAATAAAGGCAAACTGATAATCTATTGAGCAGTTCATCAATGTGTGTTATTGGGTACACAACAAATTTCGACACCATGTTGACTGTTCTAAAGTTCACATCAGACTGAATCAGGCACTGTAGGACTCCTTGATTAATATTAATAAGCATGGTCATGAGGTAGTCCTGGACAACTTGAGATTGAGGTGGTAAATCTGCCACACACCTCCAGCATCCCTGACTCACCTCAAGAGGCCCTTGCTACTTGGCAATTATTTTGAAACCGTATGTTGGTAATAAAACAAGCATTCCCTGTTAAAATTCATATAGCTGAGTAGAACCACACATTGATTTTCTTAAGCATGATAAAAAAATTCTCCTATGTTAAGTGACTCTAGGTGCGGAGTTTTGTGCTCAGATCTAATTTAATTTTTCAGTGGAGTCTGGTGGGGCCTCTTAAACTGCAAATAACAGGTGCTCAGGGCACTTTTCCTAATTCCAAGCATCATCATGAACAAATTTATAAATCAAAAAGTGTTTGATTAAACTGTTTGACCAGTCCATCTTTCTGTGAATGGTAAACACAGGTGCTAATTGCTTTAATCCCCAAATATATATACAGTTTAAGATGAGTGTGTGACATAAACAACATGATTCTGGTCAGTCAGGAGCTCCTTCAGGATCTCAACTTGAGATACAACATAGAAGAGTGTGTCCACAACAGTTCATGCTGATATTCACTTGCTGACACTCATGACATGCGTCACACTATCTGTAAACGTCAGTGAGAGTTTCCAGTTAATAAGCCATGAGTTGGTTTTGAGTTTTTATATGTCCAACCTGCTGATGATTGCTTCCACATCTGCACTTTTTGGACCAATAAATGGATCAGCTCTTATAAGTGTCTAATTGTACTGCATCACTCAGTATAACCTTGTTTTAAAAATTAGATAGAGAACAAAAGTTTTGCTGAATTCGATGACCATCATTCACTTTCAGTTGCTTGAAGGCATGCCTGAGGGTTTGTCCTGTGTCTGTGCAAAAGGGAAATACCTAACAGGGCATTGCCCTTCCCTGCATGTCTTCCTGATGGGGAGCTAACTTCAATTGCAATGCAACCACAGCCAATACTGTGCACCTCCCACACTGTGCTACATTGCTTCAGGACCCACACACAGTCCCATTATCAATATCCAAAATGCTGACCAATTTGCCCCTGAATGTAGAGTACCCATGGGCTGGGCCACCAGGATCCAAAGCTGGAAATGCTGCTCTTTCTTTGTACACAGTTCAAGGAGGCCTGCTGTTGAGTTTAGTGGATACCTGCAAGGACTCCATAACAGTGGATTCCTGGGATTCAGCACGTGTCCCATTTCTCCTGGGATTTGGAAGGAGATAAGGATATAGAAGACAGGCTTGGGACAACTCAAAAGGCTCTTTTATTGGCCATTACTACTTTGGTCAATTCTCAGCAATTTTATTTCTCTCCACATATAGCCACACATACACAAATGCTCTGTGCAGATCAGGTCTCTATTGTGGTGGTTGTCTCTCCCCACTTTGTAGCCAATTACTGATACACAGAACACATGTTAGATAATTCCCACACAGGTGATTCTTACCATGCACTTTTCCCAGCTCTGCCCTCCATTCACAAACTGACACTTGACCATGCCCCAACCACAACAAAGCTGAATACCGGGTCACTCAACTCCAGCTCCATCACCAAGAAAATGCAGCAGCTTCTCTACTTCTTACGAAGGCTGAGAAAGCACATCTCCCTCCCCCCATCCTGAATACCTTTTACAGAGGGACCATTGAGAGCATTCTGAGTAGCTGCATCACTGTCTGGTTTGGGAACTGCACCATCTTGGGTCTCAAGATCCTGCAGCGGATAGTGAGGACAGCTAAGATCATTGGAGTCTCTCTTTTCTCTGTCATGGACACTTACACCACACGCTGCATCCGCAACAGTATACCCCTCACACACATTCTTCACCCTCCTGCCATCTGGAAAAAGGTACCGTAGCATTCAGGCCTCACAACCAGACTGTGTAACAGTTTCTTTCCACAAGCCATCAGACTCCTTAATAACTGAACTGTACTGAGCACAACACACAGATGCACATCAACTGTATGGACTGCACAGACCTACACTAAATACACACACTTCCAACATACTGTATATCCATCGAACTGTTTACATGCTGTTTTCTGCACACATTTTTTGCTCTTTGCACATGCTGTCCCACATTTCAGTCGTTTGCTGTTTTGCACAATCCTTCACAATATCTCAGGTAACTGCTGCTATAACACTGTGTTCATTCCAGTATTTCTGCACTTGCAATATTGTTTGAACATACAGTATTTACACTGGTCATCGCTGTTTCTGTTTATTGTCTTTTGTGTATTGTCTTTTGTGTATTGTCTTGTAATTTTTTGTTTGTACTGTCTTTTGTCCTGTACTGTCTTGTCTGTCTTGTTTGTCTTGTCCTGCACTGTTTGCACCAGGTTACACAGTTGCACTTTATGTGGCTAGGACTACTTACTAAGTCCTTAGCTCTATCTTTGTTTTATTTAGCACCATGGTCCTGGAGAAACGTTGTCTCATTTCACTGTGTACTGGACCAGCTATATATGGTTGAAATGACAATAAAAGCTTCTTGACTTGACTTGACTTGAGAAACTAGTGGGACCAAGAAGTGGTCTTCATGGAAGAATTGTAGCCATAAAGCCATACCTCTGGCTCTGTGCAATAATCACAGGGAGTGACTGGAATAATATGGCATGCAATGCAGTATGTTGACAAGACTTATTGTCCAAGATTCTTATGAAACTCACATGCAACAGTGAACTGCTCACCTGTGCAGTTGATGGAAGTGTAGAAAGTGCAAGATAGAGCCATAAAAATGATTCAAGATAAATTAATGTTCAGCTTACACTTATAGTTATGGCATTTGACAGATGTGCTTATCCAGAGTGCCGTACAAAAGTGCTTTGAGGTCTGTATCAATGAATACATTATCACTTTCACATTGATCCACTAGGTTCACTAGGACTTAGGATACTATCAACCTAAAACTCTGTTCAGGTTTTTTTTTAAATACACACATAAAACAAACAGGGAAAATAAGCACTAGTTTAAGTGTTTCAGGTAGGTCTTCAAGCAGCTGTTTGGACATCTATAAGTTTATTCCACCACCTTTTTGCCATAACAGAAAAGAGTCTTACTGTATACCAATCGCTTATCCTGAGAGATGGTGGGACCAGTCGAGCAGTGCTAGTAGATCGGAGGAAGCGTGGGACAGTATGAGGAGTAACAAGAGATTTGAGGTAAGAGGTTGCTGGTACATTTTTGTCTTTGTAGGCAAGAATAAGTGTTTTGAATCTTAAGTGGGGGGCACGGTGGCTTAGTGGTTAGCATGTTCGCCTCACACCTCCAGGGTCGGGGTTCAATTCCCGCCTCCACCTTGTGTGCATGTTCTCCCCGTGCCTCGGGGGTTTCCTCCGGGTACTCCGGTTTCCTCCCCCGGTCCAAAGACATGCATGGTAGGTTGATTGGCATCTCTGGAAAATTGTCCCTAGTGTGTGATTGCCTGAGTGAATGAGTGTGTGCGTGCCCTGCGATGGGTTGGCACTCCGTCCAGTATCCTGCCTTGATGTTTCTTGACGCCTGAGATAGGCACAGGCTCCCCGTGACCCGAGGTAGTGCGGATAAGCGGTAGAAGATGAATGAATGAATGAATGAATGAATCTTATGTGTGCAGCTACCAGACGAAAGTGGAGGGAGCACAGCAGTGGGGTGGTATGTGAGAACACAGGCAGGATGAAAACAAGTTATGCAGCTGCATTTTGCTGTCCTACACCTTCATCCAGCCAGAGACTGCATGCTTTATATACAGAGTGTACTCATCAGCACTAGCATTAAGACCACATGATGCACACTTTGTTTGGGTTAACTTTGACTTTTGTTTTCTGTTTGTTAGTAAAATTGATCTTGAATGAAAGAAATTATTTATTTGAATGTAACAGATGGCTTAGATGAAATTCATTATTGTTGATTCATTATAGTTAATTATTGACACTTTCATAGTTTCTGGTGTTAGTTGTTTTCCCACACACAATTGATTAGCTGCCAGCCTGTAAAATAACACACAGTGATATGCAGCAAATTAAAATAATAATGATAGCAGGCAAAAAGGAAACAAACAGAGAACAAATTCTGAGTATGGGTCACCATACTTAGCCATATGTCACTTCACTTTCACTTTCACTTTCAAATGTTTGGGGTGGGCCCACATATGGATGTGATGGTCAGGTGTCCTCATATATTTGGCCATATGGTGTATATCAAGAAGACCAAAAAGGAGAAATAGAAGGCAGAAAACACTACTTACTGGTTTATCAGTGAAAGTAGTTGTCTCAGACAGCACCATATCATTGTAAGGTGGATGCATTGGAATTTTCAGCATCTCATCCTCCTTGTCCAAAAGAACCACCTTTAAAAAGTGGATGTCAATGTCAAAAACAAATATGCAAATAAAAAAAGAACTCTCTAGCATTGCTACTATACATATCACTAAATTGATGCTGGTGATTTTCCTTTACATGAAATAAAAAACTCTCATGATATATATTAAATGCTGAATGATACTAAATGATATATATTTTAAGTACTATGTTTGCAAAAGGTTTTAGAGTTTTTAGATTAGCTTATAATAGATTAGATTCAACTTTATTGTCATTGTTCAAAGTACATGTACAAAATATTGTGTAAGAAGTGTATGCCTTAACTTTGAACTCTGAACTCAGGAACTAAGATAGTATTCCAACTTTAAAACATGGGGTAGCATTTTTTGTTGTTGGTTTACTGGAACAGGGACTGGTGTACATCAGAAAATATATATCATCATGAAGAATAAGGAGAAGAATGAGGATTGTCCACATCATATGTCCAAAAGTGCAGAGGTGCCTTCTAATGATTGAATTCAGGTGTTTCAGCCACACCACAATCTGCACAAGTTTCCCCTGCTCTGTCCAGAACACCCCAGCAGCTATTCACTTCATCAGACAAACAAACATTTGTTTGTTTGAGATTAGCCAACTGGGTAAAAAAAAATTAATATCCAAACAATGTCTGGAATCTTGCAAGGATCTAAATGGAAAAGAACAATTAAATATAATAAAGGGTCATATTGAAAATTTAATATATCCTGTGTTATCTCTAAATACGAGTTTCTCTCCATGCCATTGTGGATGTCCTATAGGATCACTGGTTTCCGCCCAATTTGCCCACACTGCCAGGTGCACTGGCTATGCTAAATAGCCACACTATTTCTGCTATAGATGTCATCATTGTTTCTTTGTACTCTTAGATGTACACATTCCTACCAGTTTGAAGGGGCAAAAAGAATTTTGGAGGCAAAAACAATAATTATGTTTCATATCACATATCACAAATTTTGTTACACTGGGGCCAACAAACATGGCCAGCACAGATGCCAACTCCCAGCAACCACCAGCACACCCATACTCACAGTCATCAGGCATCTGGATATACCCACCTGTGTTTAATAATGTATGTTGGTTTGCACCCTTTACTGTATAAGCTTTTGTTTCAGATTAGCTTAGCAAAGAATGTGCTCTGTTCCCTTGTATTTATAATTTATAATTGAATTATTTATGATGTTACTAAGCCTGTTAATCTCTCCTCTGATTTCCTATTTTTGCACTCAGTTTGGTTCTTGACTTTGATTTTGCTTATCTGATAGTATAACAAACAAAATGAACCCCCAGCACACTAACGCATCTTGCCATTTGGATTATTGCCAATTCTTCATAGCAAAACTGCTCCAGTTCCTTCAGGTTAGATTAGATTGATCTTGTACAGCAAGATTGTACAGCAAATTTAATGTCATGCTACAAATTCTCAATTGTAGGTAATACCCTGTTGCCCACAGTAGGTGCAATGGACAGGGGCATTTTGTCCAGTCATCAGCTCTGCAGCCCTATACACAGCTGCAATGCACTGTGTGTTCTGAGACCTTTCTATGATAACATACATTAACTTTTCAGCAATTTGTGCTATAGTAGCTCTTCTGTTAGATTGGACCAGATGGGCTAGGCTTCATTCCTTGTCCTTTGTCAGAGTCACTCAGATCCTGGTGCTTGACCATTTATAATCCAACAGGTTAACTTTGAGAACTGACCTGCCAGAATTTTAATGTTATGGCAGATCTATGAATGTGTGTGAATTATGTTCTGCATTGTGGGTGGAACACATAAAGCCGTCCTACCTGTATGTCCTCAGATATCAGACCTCCTTTCATATCACTTTTCTTCTTTGGTGGTGGAGGGACAGGTTTGTGCACATGTGGCATCTCTGTTCTATTTAAGAGAGAAGAGAAAGCAGAGTTATACCCACTTTCATACTTCTGGCCTCAACCTGGAAACAGAAATACAGATGAATCATGCTTGAATATCCATTTACTTCTTTCAATTTTTCAGTAGTAATCATAGATTTAATTTTCAAAAGATTTTAAAAGCTATCATCATTATATCATATCATATGATCATAATATATTCCTAGAGTTTACATTTTCTGTTCATGCAAATTCTCAATTATAATTAGGCAAACAAATGTCCTTGTTGCATCACAGAACATTGTTGAAATAGATACAGACATTTATTGGTCCAAAAACCAGTACACAGGGATGTACGGTCACTACTAGCTCCACAGTGAAAGACCTGGGTGTTATATTAGATAGCAGATTGTCTTTTAAAAATCATATCACCCATATTACAAAAACAGCTTTCTTCCACCTTTGAAATTTTGCCAAACTAAAAAAACATCTTATCTGTGCATGATGCAGAAAAGCTGAAGTCATGCATTCATGACTTCCAGAAAAGAATATTGTAATGCATTACTAGGTGGCTGTCCTTCATCTTCAATAAATAAGCTACAGTTAGTCCAAAATGAAGCCTCCAGATCATATAACCACGATTTTAGCATCCCTGGCTACCTGTTTAGAAGTTAAAGGTGGTAGAGTGTTTTCTTATTTATTCTCCCAAACTTTGGAATAACAATTATTAAATGTACAATAAATACATATCTCTTTAGCCAGGCATACTTATAATACTTCATATAACCTTATGCTCCAGTACATCTGATCTAATGCACATTAACATCTAGTGCTTTCTGATATTATGAACAGCAGCTATGCCAATTTCTCTTCACTTGCTTCTCTTTTTCTGCCCATTCTGAGGCATATAGAGATTTTTCCTGTTCTATTGAGTTCACCAAATCCAAGGTTGCAGACTACTATATATTTGCCAAAAATAGTTTTTATTGTTGCATTTCAAAACTTTGCACAGGAATGAGTCATGAATGCATAAAGAATTAATTGTCTAAAATATGCACATATTTATAAACAAATAGAGATGTCATTAATCCAATTTTTCTATCTTTTTACCCATTGTCACTCTTTCCAAGTTGTTTTACATTTGTTCTTCCATACTTACAAAGCGTTGTCAGTCTCACTGCTGGTCTTCTGTCCACGCTTATACACCATGAAGATGGTGACCATGACACCTACAATCAAGCCAAAAACAACCACTATTCCCAGAATTCCAAGAATACCTCCTGGTGGACCCTGAGCCAGTGGCTTTTCTGCAGAAAGAGAGAGAGGGAGTAAAGGGAGGAGGGCAGGGAATATATTTTAAAACTACATATATTTTAGACTACATAAATAGATTACATGTTCTTGTGAAAGCATATCTAAACCATGGGGTATAGTACATTTAAATTACACTATACATTTTGCACATGGTTCAAGAATCCTAGTCCACTCCAACAATCATCTATTGGGATTTTACCGAGTTGTTGGAATATGCAGATTTTTGTTTCATGTCATTGTAGATGATCACAGAAAATGATCACAGAATCATTAACTAAAAAATCTGATCATGTGCCAACATGCATCTGTTGCTATTACAGATAAATACATAAATACATCCCATGCCACAAAATTTGGATAAAAATAATTTTATAATGGAAAACTAGAAATGACTGGTAGTCAAGAAATGCCCAGGCAACATTTTGAGAACAATATAATACAAACACTGGTTTCACAAAAAGGCCACACCTTTCCGTTTGTTCTTCATTAATGTCACAGATCTTTGACTCTCCAATATATCAATCAGCCTCAAAAGCATGCATTGCCACTCAATTCTGACGACCATCATGGTAAACACATGGTATCAAGAAGTTGCTGAACTTATCAACCAAATGCTGAATTTCACCTTATATTTAGTTCTATTGTGACCTTAATTTGAAATCTGCTTTAAAACCTGTAAATGAAAGAAATAATAGCAACAATACATTTACATTTATTCATTTAGCTGCTGCCGTTATTTAAAGCAAATAAGGAAAATCCAAGCAAAATGATCAACAGAGGACAATAAAAGTAGGGGTTAATAAAAAATAAATAAATAAATAAATAAATAAATAAATAAATAAATAAATAAATAAATAAATGAAACCTAATTGCCCACAATCATACCAACATAATAGTTCAATTAACTTTTACTTGTGTAGTGCTTCTAGCAATAGACATTGCAGGGCTCTCAAGTTTTGAAGACAGGCAAGCGTGACATCTCCAAGTATCCATCTCTAAGTATCAGGCTCGACTAAGAACTACAGGGGAGAGGCACTTGATTCCTGCCCGGTTCCATAGAGACAGCGGTACAGACTGATACATTTTGGGTGCTGCAGCATATTAAATATATATAAAGTCAAAAAGTTTTTCTGCGTGAGAAATACAATGTGTGGCGGGAGAGCATGACAAAAGACCGAAATGCGTGATTGTCACTCAATGTGTGACACTTGACAGCCCTGCATTGTAACAAAGCAGCTTTACCAAAATTTGTATATACTGTAGACTTAGATTCCTAACGAGTAAGGCAAAATTCACAGGTGCAAGAAAACTTCTGTAGAAAAGAAACAACCTTGAGAGGAACCTGACTCTAAAGGGAACCCATTTTCTTCTGGGTAGAAGTAGATATTGGTATTCTAGTGTCTGAAGTATTATTCTGTAACTGTATACTATAGACAAAGAGTGCTAACTGTGGTGAAATGAAGAAATAGAAAAGAATGAAAGCACAGAACGAAGATACTGCTGTGATAGGAATGTATTCAAATGCATGTTTTCTTAGGCAGGTTAGAGCAAAACAACACATTTGTTGGTAAACTTAAGAGCACGTTTGTCAGAAAGATACAATTGGTCATATTAAATCTAGACATTTTCCTTTACTACCTTTAAATAAATCCTTTACTAGGTAGTGTTTCAATCTGACTTTGCTTGCAGTGAAATAGTTCGTTGGCCTTGCTGTCTGGTGCAGTGCTCAGTTTACACATTGTACAGTGCATCTGGAAAGCATTCACAAGTGAAGCGCTGCAAATAATTTCCGGATGCACTGTACAGTATATAGTTCACTTCTCAACTACCATCTGTCAGAGCGAGGAATTAAGATCAATGACAGTTTTATCATGTAATCCTGAAGTGTGAAACCTTGTAGAGTAAACTATTTTAGCAGAAGTGTATTTTACAACATCTGAAGGGTTCGGCCAATTTCATCCACACAGGCTGCTCAGGTGCTTGTTCAGTCTCTTGTCATTTCGAAGATAGACTACTGCAACTCACTGCTGGCAGGACTACCTATGAACGCAATTCGTTCTCTGAAAATGCTCCAATATACAGCTGACTGAATTGTTTTCAACCTGCCAGAGATCTTACATACCACCCCACTGCAACGCTCTCTCCACAGGCTTCCAGTAGCTGGATGCATCAGATTCAAAGCACTGACGCTTGCCTACAAAGCCAAAAAATGGAGCAGCACTCTCTTACCTCAAAGCTCTTACTATCTGTCATGCTCTCTCCACTCTAGCTTGACTGGTCCTACCATCTCTCAGTGCAACTCTTCTGTTCTGGCACCAAGGTGGTGAAATGAACTTCCCCTCAATGTCCGAACAGCTGTGTCACTGGCCAACTTCAAAAGACAAGTGAAGATGAAAATGAAAATGAAACCTACATTTTCCTGAAACTATCCTTTTCCTTAAACTATCACATATTTTCCCTGTTTGAAAAGCCTTGAATACACTTTTAGGTTGATTGTATCCTAAGTCTGTAACCTAGTGACCCAGGGTTAACGTATTCATTGATAGAGACTTCAAAGTAATTTTGTACGTCAATCTGTATAAGGGCATCTGCCAAATGTTGTAAATGTAAATGTAAGTGATGTGGGGGAGAAGTGTCTTATGATTGGCAATAAAATGTGGACTTCTTGATAATATAGATCATTTGATCGAGTCGCAATTGCTTAGTGAATGTATTTGAGATCCAAGGACAACTGTTCACATATTAATCTAAATATAACAATCCAAATCAAAAATGTGAATGGTAATTTTTATCTTGCATCATATTCTCCAAATAAGCTTAATGATCATTACGTTCACAAACAAAAGTAAGTAAAGTAAGAAAGAAAGTAAGCCCATGGCTTGGGTTTGAATGTTAAGCTGATTGATCACTGATCTGCTTTACTTGTGTCCTGTTGAGATTTGCTGCACTTTCTCGTTGTTTGGGATTACTGTGATCCCAATGATTGAATGGTGAAAATGATAATTATAATTTTAAAAAATAAGCCAAATAAAACAAATCTTGTAATGAAGCCCCAGAAGCAGATTGTGTGGGAAATATGTGCAGATTTAATGAAAAAAAAAAATCACAGACAAAAAATCCAAATTCTTATCCAAAGGCACAATAAAAAAAACAGGCAACAATGGTAAACAAAGCTAAACACACTAACTAATCCAAAAAACAGTCAAAGCAAGAAATCAAAGTCGGAAAAACAGTCATGTTGCTTAAATGTGCATGCTGCTTAAATGTCCATGGGAGCCAAAACAATCTCGGCCCGGAAGTGGGTCAAAACTCGGGCGAGGGTTCCCTCTGCCGGTTTAGAGGGGGTGTAGCAGGTCGTGATATTACATCTTTATTCCTGCGTAAATTTTCTTTTCTATTTTTATGAATTACCTGAGCTTTCTGAACTAGATGTAGGTGTGTCATTAACGCTTACGTTTTTCTGAAGCAAGAATGTTCATTTCAAAAAAGCAACTAAATACAGAAATAAGCACAGAAGACACAGAGAACAGAAAATAATAAGTCCCAACCTTGCCTTTTTATTTGCTTGCTCCACCAATATACCATACAAGGTAGAATGTATAAAGTTTTCCTGGGACTACAATATGTATTTTCATGAGCATGTGTGTGCACATGTGTGAGAGAGAGCATGTGTGTGTGCGTGTGTGTGTCTGAGATAGAGTGAGAAAGAGAGAGAGATTTAAAAAATACTCCAGAAACATTACTAAATCATTAATATTATCATATTTAGGTTTTTAAAATATTTAAAAATATTGCATAGTTTTTGTGTGTACTTACAGCCCACAAAATATAAACATTAACGTGGCATACTATGATTGCTAAAAAAAAAAAAGACTCTAATCCTAACTTTGCACTATTTACACATCACTTTCATAATTCTCTGAATAGCATCTATTGTCATTATTATTGTTGCTGTTGTTGTTGTAGAACAATGAATGATTTGTAAGGGTGAAGCCCTTGTATATATTGCTGAAAGGAATTAAACTAAAATATGCATCACCACATCTTAATAATCAAGATAAGAATTTATAAGATGGCGGGGTGGGACTTGATATAAATCTCAAAATAGATGAAAAGGGCAACATATTTAGTTAACTAAGGGTAACTTGTATAACACTAACTGGGCCATATGTACAGGAGAGTTGGCAATCTGGCTACTCATAATCATGACCTACTGCCCGAATCAATAGTGCTGGAAGTTTAGCAGTTGGGAAGAACATTCTGTATTACACTGGCAGTCAAATAATACACAACAAATAAAAAGGAGAATCTTTAATTACCCCATAACACTTTAACAGCTTTGGTCAGAAATGAAGAGAGGGGAGGCAGGTGTGAGAAAATTCAAACGGTCACTTTATTTTGCTTTATTTCTTTCAGTTTTCAATGATTTTATCTTAATACATACACATGATTCTGATTCCAAGATGATGGCACAGCAGCAGCATGCAGCGGCCACTCCAGATCCAAAATGGTGCTATGCATGTGTTTAGCCTGACTTTTCAAAGTCCATGGACACCAGGGACAGTGGTGTTCTTGTATACAACCTGTAGATGTCATTACAGTACAGTAATCATGCAACAACTGGCCTGCGGGGTGATGTGCTGGAGAAGCTTCATGACCTCGCCTTACTGCAAAGCATGAGCCTCCAATCCTCGGAGTCGCCTGATGCCGGTGACCTAGAGACGGGACGGCAAAAATGGTGCTTGAGGAAGTGGTAGCCCAGCAAGCGGGTGGGTGTCCGTGCTAGGCTAAAAACAAACCCTAGCCAGCCAGCTCTCCCGTCCATCCTACTTTCAAATGTTTGCTCCCTGGACAATAAATTGGACCAAGATCAACTCGAGCAGACCACATAGCAACAGATTTCCAGATGCCCCATTCAGCTATATGAGATCACCTTGCTTCCTGGCAAAAGTAATGCAACTCTGTGTGCTAAGGCTTACAGAGGTGGTGTGTGTTTATATCAACATGGAATGGTACAAGAGCGCTGTCCTTGTTTCTAGTTACTGCTTATCGTAAGTGGAGCTTGTGAGGGTTAGATGCAAACCATTTTATTTACCAAGGGAATTCACCACAGTTTTCATTGTCAGAGTGTATATTCCCCCAGTGCTAATGTTAAGAAGGTTCTATGTGAGTTCTATGGGGTTATTGGCGATCTGCAGAATGCTCACCCCAATGGACTGTTTATTGTTGCTGGAGATTTCAATCATGCAAATCTCACATCAGTGCTACCTACAGTCTTTCAGCATGTGGACAGTGAGAGGGGCGAACACGCTGGATCACATTTTCACAAACATCCCTGGCGTGTACTATGTGGCACCCTGCCCCCTCCTTGGCTACTTAGACCACATCTTTGTAATGCTAATTCTAGCATGCAGACCATGCTCGTCAGACGGTCTAAACCGGTTCTGAAGCATGTTAAAACCTGGCCAGCTGGAGTCACCTCTGATCTTCAGGACTGTTTTGACTGCACTGACTGGAACATGTTCACGGAGACTATAACCAATTGCAATTCCATTAATTTGGGGGAGTACACAACATGAGTGTCCATCTACACCGCAAAGTTCACTAATGAAGTGACGCCTTGAATGACTTGAGTTGCGTGCTCTACTGAAAATTAGAGACTTAGCCTTCAGAGTAGGGGACAAGATGGCTTTAAGAAAAGCAAGGGCCAAACTGTCCCAAGACATCAGAGATGCTAAGCACATTTCCAGAGAATCCACAGCCACTTCCTGGACAGTGCAGTGGAGGCATCCAGAATATGTGGTAGGGCATCCAGGCAATCACAAACTACAAGACAACTTCACCTGTCTGTGACAGTGATGCCTCCCTCCCAGATGCGGTGAACAACTTTTATGCTTGGTTTAAGGTGTGGAACAATGTAGCCACAATGAATAACATCTCTCCTTCCAAGGACTAAGTACTCTGTCTAACCATGGCTGATGTGAGGAGAACTCTATGTAGAGTTAACCCACAGAAGTCTGCTGGACCAGACAACATTGGCAGAGTGCTCAATGAATGCACCGAACAGCTAGTGTACTTATTCTAATGTTTTTACAGTGTTTACATTAGTGACTATCATCCCATTATATCATCACCCATTGTGATGAAGTGCTTCGAGAGGCTCGTCATGAGGCACATCAAAACACAGCCTACCACCCTCACTGGACCCCCTACAGTTTGCGTATCATCCAAACTGGTCCATGGATGGCGACATTGCTACAACCCTCCACCTGGCCCTCACCCACCTTGACAATAAAGAAGCTTACGTATGAATGCTGTTCATAGACTTCAGTTCAGCATTCAACACAATCTTCCCTCAGCACCTGATTGAGAAGCTGTGCGGGCTGGGCCTCAATACCTCCCTCTGCAATTGGATCCTGGACTTCCTGACTGGGATCTGGACCAGCATCTCCAGCACCACCATACTGAGCACTTGGGCCTCTCAGGGCTCAGGGCTTTTTGCTGATAAAACTTAAGAGATGGTTGTTGACTTCACACCTATCACATATGCTATTCACCCTCCTGCCATCTGGAAAAAGGTCCACAAGCGATTAGACTCCTTAACAACACACATACACACACACACACACACACACACACACACACACACACACACACACACACACACACACTTTCTGGACTGCACTGATCTGCACCAAATACAAACTCATCCAATATACGGTCATGTCTACAGCAACACCCATATCATGTTTTTGCACAGTTTCTGCTGTCTTTGGACATGCTTTTTTGAACAACTCATATAACTGCTGATATTATATTATGTGTTCATTCCTGTATTTTTGCATATGTACTGCAGAATTATTATGTACTCTGGTCAGTGCTGCTTTTGTGTATTGTCTTTTGTGTATTGTCTTGTAGTATTTTGTATTGTTCGTTTGCAATGTCAATTGTCTTGCACTGTTTGCATGAGGTTGCACAGATGCACTTCATGTGGCTTAGCTTTGTGTTGTTCCATGTAGCTCTGTTTATGTTCTAGAAAGCACCATGGTCCTGGAGAAACATTGTCTTATTTTACTATGTACTGCTTCACTATATATGGTTGAAATGACAAAAAAAAGCTTCTTGACTTGAGACTTCCATGGTGTACATCTGGTGGAGAACTTCACCTGGTCACTTCACCAGCTCCATCACCAAGAAAACCCAGCAGCATCTCTACGTCCTGCAAAGGCTGAGGAAAGCCCATCTCACAACATCCATCCTGACCATGTTCTACAGACTGACCATTGAGAGCATTCTAAGCAGCTGCATCACTGTCTGGTTTGGTAATTGCACCATCTTGGATCGCAAGACCCTACAGGGGATAGTGAGGACAGCTGAGAAGATCATTTGAGTCTCTCTCCTCTCTACCATTAACTTTTACACCACATTCTACATTCACAAAGCCAACAGCAATATGGATGACCCCACATGACCCTTACACAAACTCTTCACTCTCTTGCCATCTTGGAGAAATACCATAGCATTTGAGCCCTCACAACCAGATTGTACAACAGTTTCCTCCCTCAAGCCATCAGGCTTCTCATCACCCTGCTAACGAACACGCACACACTTCACACACGTTCACATAATCGATGTTTTGCACATTTACATTTACATTCACAGAATTTGGCAGACGCCCTTATCCAGAGAGACGTACATAAGTGCTTAAATCTCTAACATTGAATACATTAATGCTGGATCACTAAGTTACATACTTAAGATACCATGAGTTTTGAAATTTGTTCAGAGTAACAATGAAAAAGTGTCAAAGGTGTTTTTTTTTTTTTGTTTTTTTTGCTGTTTTGGACATTCATTTAATTACTCATTTATTTATAATTCATTTATTCACATTTCAGTGTTTACAATTCTCTTTGGCAAAATGTTTATGACCATATACTTTGTTACAATGTTCTGTACAACATACAGAATGCACACTGGTCAATGCTATCTTGTGTTCTTTGTCCTGTAGTCTTCTATCTCACACTGTTTGCACTGGTTTGCACACGATGCACTTTATGTGGCTAGGACAACTTTCAGTCCTTAGATCTGTTTTGTTTTATGTAGCTCCATGGTCCTGGAGAAACACTGTTTCATTTCACTATGTATCTTTTATGACAATAAAATATTCTTGACTTGATACGCACAGCACTGTGCTGTTCAGCACTCTCTTTCTTGGTTCTCATCGCTCACACTTATATCCTAGTGGATGCTCACTGAAACAAAACACACATTAGCAAAAATCAGGTGTAGATCTGTAACGTTCAATTTTACTGGCTCCACCCACTATTCACAAATAGAGTTCGCAAAATTCTGGGAATTTTCATGATTGGAAACTTTCCATGGCAATTAACAAAGATATATATGAAATAATGGGATTAACTGGGAATTTACAAAATTGACCAGATTTACTGCAATTTCTACCCAGCACTTTGCCTACTGCAGGGCTATTGAGGCTATACCCCCTAATGCACTGTGAATTACTCCATAACATAACACAGACAATTTCTTGAACCCTGCACACTAAATAATGTCCATCTTGGGGAGAATTTAACTTTCCAACTTGGAATATTTCCAAAATTCCCCAGCTAAAGTTCCCATTGAAAGACTCTGGAAATTTACAGGATTTTTACAGGGAATTTACCTTTGCAACCCTGCTCACAAACCAATGCTTGACCTAGTGCCTCCATATACGCTGACCAACTAACTCAGACCTCTGCCCTGCTGCTGACTCCCCCTAGTGCATCCCAGTCACTTCTAAACAAGTGATTTACATGTTGACATCCTTCATGCAGTGGAACCACCAGAGGAGGGCATGGTCCAAATAGAGTGTGAAGACTCACTGCAACAGATATTATTAGATCAAGGCCACCCACTTGCTGGCTGTCATGGGTAGAGGCAAGAACATATTGTGTTAGAAAGGTTAGAAAGGTGTTAATATAACTATGCCTGACTTGCCTGAGTCTGTTACAGTGCTGTAGAGGAATTTCCACTCATCTTTGCAGAATCGTTGTAATTCAGCCACATTGGATGTCATGCCACAGCAACTCAATAAGATTCAGGTCAAGACCTTGACTAGGCCCATTTTGTTTTTCTTCAGCCATTCAGAGGTGGACTTGCTGGTGTTTTTTGGATCATCGTCACGAACAGATGGCCACACATTTTCCTTCAGGATTTTATGGTAGACAGCAGAATTCATGTTTCCATTTATCGCAGCAAGTCTTCCAGGTCCGGAAGCAGCAAAACAGCCCCAGACCATCACACTAACACCACCATGTTTTACTCTTGGTAAGATGTTCTTTTTCTGAAATGCAGTGTTACTTTTATGCCAGATGTAATGGGACACACCTTCCAAAAAGTTCAACTTTTGTCTTGTCAGTCCACAGAGTATTTTCCCAAAAGGCTTGTGCATCATCAAGATGTTTTCTAGCAAATCTGAGACGAGCCTTTATGTTCTTTTTGCTCAGCAGCGGGTTTCATCTTGGAAGATGGTGTTCCCATTCCGGACTGACTGAGGTCTCCCAGTCAGGAAGTCCAGGATCCAGTTGCAGAGGCAGGTGTTCAGTCCCAGCAGGCTCAGCTTCACCAATCAGGTACTGAGGGATGATAGTATTGAATGCTGAACTAAAGTCTATGAACAGCATTCACACGTACATGTCTTTATTGTCCAGGTGGGTGAGTGCTAAATGAAGGGCCGTGGCAATGGCATCGTCCGTGGAGCGGTTTGGTACTCATGATAGTCATTGAGGCAGGACACTGTAGATATCTTTGGTATGGGGACAATGGTGGTTGTCTTGAGGCATGTAGGAACAACAGCGTTGCTCAGGGAAATGTTGAAGATGTCAGTGAAGACATCCACTAGCTGTTCTGCGCATTCCCTGAGCACTCTGCCAGGAATGTTGTCTGGTCCAGCAGCCTTCCGTGGGTTAACTCTGCATAGAGCTCTCCTCATGTCGGCCGTGGGTAGACAGAGTACCTGGTTGTCGGGGGAGGGATGGTCTTCCTCGCCATTACATTTTTCTGCACCTCAAAACGAGCGTAGAAGTCGTTCAGCGCATCTGGGAGGGAGGCATCTCTATCACAGGCAGGTGAAGCTGTCTTGTAGATTGTGATCGCCTGTATGCCCTGCCACATGTGCCGGGTGTCTCTGCTGTCCTGGAAGTTGCTGTTCTTAACGTCATGAATGCACTTGCCGATGTAGCTGGTCACTGATGCCGTGTACTCCTCCAAGTTGATGGAGTCGCCGTTGGTTGCAACCTCCCTGATGATGTTCTAGTCAGTGCACTCAAAGCAGTCCTGAAGAGCAAAGGTGGCTCCTGCTGGCCAGGTTTTCACCTGCTTCAGAACCGGTTTAGAGAGTCTGACGAGTGGTCTGTATGCTGTATGTATTTAAAATCAATAAAAATCTATTGCCAGTGCAATGTGGATAAGATAGGAGAGATGTGATCATATCTTCTGTTTAGGATTAGAACATATTAGCTGCTGCGTTCTGGACTAACTGGAGCTAGGAACATCCAGACAATAAACCATTACAACAATCCAACCTAGAGATAAAAACGCATGAACTAGTGTTTCTGTTTAATGTATTGACATCATATTTCTTATCTTAGCAAAATATCTTGTCAAAGTTAAGAAGTAGGAAGGTAGTAAGCATCCAATGTCTAATGTCCTGTACACATTCTTCAATGCAACATGGCTATGTAGCTTACAGCAGGTTATGGTTGCTGAACTGCTGATTGTCCAAGTGGTGCTCCGAAAACAACATGGGCTTCATAGGTAATTGGAGCATTGAGGGCAAGTCTGGCCTGTTTAAGAACAGGCTTAGTTAATTGTTAGCAATCCAGAGCCAAGGCCAGGGAGCAGACAATCAGGCTAATCTGCAATATGTCAACACCCAGGGTTCCCAATATAGGGACTGTATCTGTTTCCTGAGCTAAAAAAAACTGTAAACACGTTAAATTAGATCTAAAGCTAAGAGTTATGCATTTAATGCATATATTTTCTTAATGAAATGATTACTGATCAGAAGTTTAGTCTTCTATGCTTAACAGAAACATGAATTAAACCAAATAGTTTGTCACACTAATTGAAGCTTGTTCACCCGGTTATAGTTTTATACATCAGCCACACCTAACGGGCAGGGGAGGAAGAGTCACAATAAAAAGTTGTTGAAAAAAATTTAGACATGTTCAACTCATGCAAAATTCTTCATACTAACATAACATAAGTAGCCACAAAAAACAAGTCTACTGAGTCAATTCCTTTAAGTGTTAATTACAGAGCTTCCTCTGAATTCCACTGATTTCACTGATTTCTATCAACCTGCATATCAGATCTCTTACCCACATTTCTTTAAACAAATAATGCCAGTAGCTGCCAAACCCCTTCTATAAATAATAAATTCTTCCTTTAGCACTGGCTATGTGTTGAAATGAATCTAGTGATTATTAAACCTCTTTTATGACTTAAAAACCCCATCTCAACCCAAGACAGCAGTCCAAGTTTAGGCTAATATCAAACCTCCCCTTTATCTCCAAGATCCTAGAAAAGGTTGTAGCACAGCAGCTATGACATTCATGATATGTATCAGTCAGGATTTAGGCCTCATCATAGCACAGAGACAGCACTGGTTAAAGTTGACTGGCCTCTGATCATGGTTGTCTCTCCTTGCAGGTTTTACTTGATCTTAGTGCAGCTTTTGACACCACTGACTATGCTATTTTACTTGATAGACTAGAAAATGTTGTTGGTGTTAAAGGGACAGCCCTTTCCTGGCTCAGATCTTATTTGACTGATTGTTATCAGTTCACAGATTCACATGATGACTACTCTAAACATACTAAGTTTCAGTGTTCCACAAGGTTCTATTTTAGGCCCATTGTTTTTCTCCCTATATATACTACCACTTGGTGCAATTATTTGTAAACATGGTAAGCATCCATAAGCTTCCACTGAAGACATTTTGAGACAATGTCAATTGACAATGGACATTGTCTCAAAATGTCTTCAGTGGAAGCTTATGGAAGCTTACAATGTTTACAAATAATCGCTATACAAAAAATTTAAATGTATTGAACCTACTTGCATGTTTTTGAAAGGTTAAGGACATGAGATTACCCATTTGAAACTTACATAGTATATGCACAGTACATGGGGTCATAAAAGGGGCCCATGGGGCCCAAGTAAAATTGTATTCTTTTTGTGCATGTTGAATATATCATGAATTTTTTTAGTATAGGTTAAAAAAATATGTAAAACCTTAGACTACTGACTTCAAAAAAAGGTAATTAAAAAAATTAAATAAAAAAAAGTGGTGAAAGTGGCGAAGCGGTGCTACAGGAAGAAACTGTAGTCAACTCCAGGAGCCTGTGGTACTAAGAAAGATCACGGACTACAAAGCACCATCCTCCAGAGCAGTGAATGCGGACACTTCTCTGGCAGACGAGCTGAACACCTTCTATGCTCATTTTGAGGTCGCAGCTAATGGTGCTAATGGTGCTAACAGCACTAACGGTGCTAGCAGTGCGTATGCTGAGAGAGCCGGAAAGGCAAACGCATTCACAATTTCAGTCCACGACTTGAAAAAGGCGTTCAGGAGAGTGACCACCAGGAAGGCAGCAGTACCAGACAGCATTACAGGCTGGGTCCTGAAGGCCTGCACTGACCAGCTAGCACCAGAGTGTTCACCGAGATGTTCAACCTCTCCCTGGAGTAGTCTGTAATCCCTACATGCTTCAAACAATCCAACATCATTCCTGAAACCTCATCCTGCCTAAATGACTATCACCCTGTAGTCCTTTGAGCCCCCTGCTGTACTCACTGTACACTCATGACTGTGTGGCCACTATCAGCTCCACCAACATCTTCAAGTTTGCTGACAACACTGTTGTGGTGGGCCTCATCTCTCAATCTCTCATGAGATGGCCTACCTACAGGAGATTAAGAGCCAGGAGACATGGTGCCAGACAAAAAATCTCCTTCTCAATGCCAGCAAAATGAAGTAGCCCATAGTGGACTTCAGCATGAAGCAGGGCAGGAAATACCATCTGCTAACAATCAAAGGGACCCCAGTGGAAAAAGTGAACAGTTTCCGGTACCAGCATCTCGCAGGATCTGTCATGGTCCTGTCACATCAACACTCTGGTAAAGAAGATTCGGCAGCATCTCTTCCACCTCAGATGCTTAAGAGACTACAAACCGTAAGGTGCTAAAAACATCCTACATTTGCACTATTGAGAGCATCATGATGGGAAGCATCACAGCCTGGTTTGGGAACAGCACCAAGCAGGACAGATGAGCTCTCCAGCAAGGGGTGCGGTCAGCTGAATGTTCCATCCGCACTGAGCTCCCTGACCTGGAGTCGATCTACAGCAAGCAGTGCTGGACCAAAGCCAGATAGATCCAGAAGGACCTCAGCCATCCCAACAATGGACTCTTTTCTCTGTTACAGTTCATAAAGAGAATGAGGAGAAGCTTCTTCCCACAGGCCATCCGAGCCCTCAACCAACAGTACACCTAGAACCAGGTCTCTATGGACTTATACTCACATATTAGACAGTGGACACTACTACCTCTGACAGACCTTTTTGCACACCATACATTGCACACTGCACACATCACTTTGGAACTCTCTTTGCACTGGTCACTTTACATACTTTGCACATTAACATGTATATAACACATCTAAATGATATATAGCATACTTAATCGCATTCCATCCCATTCACTGCACATTGTACAGGTCTGTTTTTATTCGTACTTTTTGTATTTATCCTCATTTTTACGATTCGTAGATCTATGTTTATTGTTTATTTTCTCTCTTTATTTATCTTTTGATTGCTACAAGGAACAGTCATAAAACACATTTCGCTAAATGTCTGTCAGGAATCAGCCCGGACTTTTGGCCATGTGCAGTTGTTGTTTGTTTTTCCGTGTCACATGTGTGCCCCGCCTTCGTTCGCTCCTCCCTGTCTCCACACACCTGTTCATTATAGTCAATTATTGTCATGTGTATTTAACTGAGATAACTGATTAGAATCATTGAATGTTGAATGTCTAGTTAAGTGTCGTCTCTGTTACCTTATTACTTCCTCGTCCGCTGTATTGTTTTAGTTATCGTCTTTTTTACTGTTTTGTCTTTATTATTTATTAAACCTCATTCATTTGAAGCTATCCTGTGTACAGGTCTGTCTCCCTCCTTCCTGATTGTGACAATGTCATACCGTGTATGTTTATGTATGTGACAAATAAAATTGAATTTGAATAATTAAAGTTGGAAATTGGCACACCTGGCATCCAGCTAATGAAATAAAATTGGAGGTGTGGTTTATAGCTACTTTGAGCACTAAAATATTTTGAGTGTGCTATTCACAATAGGTATCTGCTAATGACTGATGCATTTTCGAAACAACACACCACTATGTCTGATGTAAAAAGGGCACCACATCTCAGCATGAAAACATCATCCTAACAGTTATGGTGGAGGGAGCATCCTGATCTTGGGTTGCAATGCTGTTTCAGGGCCTTTAAAACTTGCCATCATGGAAGGAAAAATTAAATCCCAAGTTTAACAAGATATTCTGTTGCATCTGGAGCTCATTAGAAGTTGGGTGATGAAGCAGATCAATGAGCCTAAACATTGAAAAACATCCACAACGGAAATGGATTAATAAATCTACATTTTAGAGTCGTCCAGTCAGAGCTCATACCTGAACCCTATAGAGATGCTGTGGAATGACCTAAAGAACACGGTTCACACCAGACACCCTAAGAATATGGCTGAGCTGAAGCAGTTCTGTCAGAAAGAGTGTTCAAAAATTTGTCCTGAATGTTATGCAGTCCTAATCCACACTTGAGGTTGAGGTTATTGCTGCCAAAGAAGGATGAACCACTTATAAAATCCGATTGTTTTCTTTTACCACAGCACTGTAAATGTTTAATGAGATATTTTCTATAAAGATGTGAATGATTAAAAATGCCTGTGTATTGCTGACTTAAGGCTCATTGAGGAGAGGTGTGCTATGACTTTTATAAGCGATCCGAGTACCGGTACTTCCGGTACCGGGTCTCAAAGTGGCCTTTTTTCCCCATAGACTCCCATTATAAACTTTGGATGTTTATAACTCGGCAAGCTTTTGAACTATCTACACCAAACTCGGCCAGCTCCTTTAGGGTGATACTCTGAACAAACTTTTAAATTGGTGTACCGACTGGCCTTCCGGTTGTGCAGCAGACCCGCCCCCAACATATGCAAAATCAAAAAACCTTTTACAACATGGACATGTGACATATCAAAACACTCAGAACAATGAGGGGAACTTCCTCACGTGTAATTTGATGAAGTCACGTGACGTCATGTGATTTCACGTGAAAATAAAAGATTTGCACAACATGGACATGTGACATATCAAAACACTCAGCACAATGAGGGGAACTTCCTCGAGAGTATTCAGATGGCGTCACATGCTCGTCTGCACTAGCCTCCGGGATTTGCCACGAGCAAGCATCATTCACATTTTATTCAGGAAATGTACGTTCTAGTTTACTTTGAAATCCTTCTATGCTGGATAATTACTGAACTTATACAACACAATCAGGCAAATGATAATACAATACATGTACAGTACTGAGCAAAGTTTTAAGAAATGCTGTAAAGGAGAAATGCAAATTCACATTCAGATTTTATTTGTCAAATGCACAATCATACACAGTTTCCTGCTTTATACCTGGTTGCCTGAGACGAAAATGAGACTTGTGATGAAATGTGTAGGTTTTACAATATTGAGACTGTGTCTGTTCCCTAAACAAAAATGTAGAAACACTTTAAGTTTGTTTTAGTAACCTGATTAGTATAAAATTGGATCATACTAAATGCACTTCTGAAATCCACTTTGACTTTAGTGCAAGAAAGGCAACAGCTTTATTATGAAATTTAAACTGTGTTTGCCCAAGATGACTGAACTGCCAACTTACAAAAGCTCAACATAAAAAATGTGCCACCATGTTGAGGAAAGTTAATAATACTTATATATCTTTAGTCTATGTAATTGTTGTATTGTTGCGTTGCGTGTGTGACATTGCTAATGTTGGTTAGCACCAGGGTTGGAAATTAACGGGGACTCAGAGCAAAATTGTCAATGCACAATTAAGCTACCTATATCACCAGTGTCACAATTTAGTGTCATATCAAATTTATGAAAATAATTATGTTTTAGAGTAGATCTGCTGATGTCGCATTAGAATTGGGCATTACTGTATAACCAATCACTCACTTTTGTTGAGAATGCAGTGTCCTATCAAAACATTTTGATTCGTCACTGTGGAAAATTTGTTCATTGTGTGAGCTGAATTTGCATTTGTGATTTGTAATATCTTTATTGTAAATGGCAAATTATAACCAGATTTTGCTTTTTTTTGTCTCAAACTTCTTCAAAGCATTCAGTGTATTTGGTGAACAAAGCTAGACTGAGGAGGCAGAGTCAGAATCAGATAAAGCCTCTTCTCAAGAGTCAAAAGCTGTCTACCTGGACACATTAGTCATCCTGGAACAAGACAGAGGTTTAGAGAACCAGCTTCTGCCACATCAAAGGTGTGCATGCCACCTGTTACATTTAGTCACCACAACAGATGCTGCCATGGCAGAAAAGAACAATGATACATACAAACGGCTATCACGTGCAGCCTTTGGGAAATGTCAAGGAACGTGGGACAAGTCCGGTCGGTCATACATAGCAGAAGAAATTGTTAAAGATAAATGCAAGCTCCAGCTCATCCGGCTAAATCAGACTATGTTGAATTCGACTTAGGATAGAATCATATGGATCATACAATAGCAGGGCGAGGAAGCTATCAGAAAAGTTTGTAAAGAATTAAAATGTATGTATGTCACTAATGAAAAGCAGTGTTTGATGTTACTCTCTTATTTCTTTCTCTTTTCATACTTCTGTGAAATTGGCAAAATACATTTTCATACTTGGCTGCAAATTCCATACCTATTCCAGCATGAAATTTGTTAAGTGTTGCGTGTTTAAAAATTAAAATTTGTAATTTTATTTAAAAACAACCAGTTTGAGATTTATTTATTTTTTTAACTACATTAGAATCCCCCAGCCACTTAACCCCCACTTATAAAAAAAAAGTTACTCTGTAAATTTTATTCTGTGTAAATTTTAAATGAGTTACTTTTTTCTTTTACTTGAGTAGATTTTTAGTCCGGTAACTTTACTTGTACTTAAGTAAAATTTCATTGAATTAACTACTTTTACTTGGGTAGAATAATTTATTACTCTTTCCACCTCTGATACCAACATATGTAGCCACAAAAAAAAATGTCCACTGAGATGTTTCTCTCTCACACTGTGCATTTCTTTTTCTTAATTACTTTGGCAGTGATTTAATATTTGTTTAATTGTATCTAATTTTGTTGTGATTGTTTATTTTAACAAAAGTAAGACTTTGTATCGTCACTGTGTGGGATTTTTATTTGGAAGCTATGTACATTTACATTTACAGCATTTGGAAGACACCCTTATACAGAGCGACGTACATAAGTGCTTAAATCTCTAGCATTGAATACATTAATGCTCTCTCATTAGGTTATATACTTAAGATACCATGAGTTTAAAAAATTTGTTCAAAGTTACAATGAAAAAGTGTCAAAGTTTTTTTTTTTTTTGTTTTGTTTTGTTTTTTAAATGCAAAAGATAGGGAAAGAAGTGCTAGTTGAAGTGTTTCCTGAATAAGTAGGTCTTCAACCGCCGCATGAAAATAGCCAGTGACTCAGCTGTCTGGACCTCTAGGGGAAGTTCATTCCACCACCTTGGTGCCAGAACAGAAAAGTCTTGTAGTATACTTGCCTCTTACCCTGAGAGATGGTGGAACCTGTCGAGCAGTGCTGGTAGATCGGAGGGTGCGGGGTGCAGTGCGATGAGTGATGAGGGCTTTTAGGTAAGAGGGAGCTGGTCCATTTTTGGCTTTGTAGGCCAACATCAGTGTTTTGAATCTGATGCGTGCAGCTACCGGAAGCCAGTGGAAGGATTGCAGCAGCAGGGTGGTATGCGAGAACTTTGGCAGGTTGAAAACAAGCTGGGTAGCTGCATTTTGGATCATTTGCAGAGGACGGATTGCGTTCATAGGTAGACCTGCCAGCAGTGCGTTGCAGTAATCCAGTCTAGAGATTGAACAAGTACCTGAGCAGCCTGTGTGGACAAAAATGGCCGAATCCTTCTAATGTTGTAGAGAAGAAACCGACATGAGCGAGTCACATTAGCAACATGAGAGGAAAAGGACAGTTGAATGTCCATGGTTACCCCAAGGTTGCGAGCTGTGGCTGAAGGGGAGATCAGATCATTGTGAAAGGATATAGCAAGATCATGACCTGGGGATGAATCACCTGGGATGAACAGCAGTTCAGTTTTGCTAGGATTGAGCTTTAACTGATGAGCAGTCATCCATGATGAAATTTCTGCCAGACCTGCTGAGATCCGAACAGAAGCTGTGGTATCTGTGGGTGGGAAAGAGAAGATAAATTGTGTATCATCAGCATAGCAGTGGTAAGAGAACCCATGTGAGGAAATAACTTCACCAAGCGAGTGAGTATACAGGGAGAAAAGAAGAGGACCAAGTACTGAGCCCTGTGGGACACCAGTGGAGAGTCTGCGTGGAGCAGATGTCACTCCCCTCCATGTTACCTGATATGAACGTGCTTCCAGGTAGGAAGCAAATCATTCCCAAGCTGATCCGCAAATCCCAAGACTCCTGAGGGTGGACAAGAGAGTCGTCATGGTTCCTCCGGGTACTCCGGTTTCCTCCCCCGGTCTAAAGACATGCATGGTAGGTTGATTGGCATCTCTGGAAAATTGTCCCTAGTGTGTGATTGCATGAGTGAATGAGAGTGTGTGTGTGTGCCCTGCGATGGGTTGGCACTCCGTCCAGGGTGTATCCTGCCTTGATGCCCGATGACGCCTGAGATAGGCACAGGCTCCCCGTGACCCGAGGTAGTTCGGATAAGCGGTAGAAGATGAATGAATGAATGAATGAATGTTGGAAACAAGTTTGACTAAAAAGGTCAAGAAAAAAAAAAAAAGGCTATCATATATACTTCATTTTTTATACGCAGTCAAAACAGACAAGGTCAAGTTGACTCAGCACTCCTAATTTGTATAGGAGGACAATAGGAGGGTTACTTTGCAGATTTCATCTCAAACCTAGTTACTTCTGTAAAAAAGCGTTGAATGCTGCTGACCTTAATATTCATTCTGATAATACAGAAGGCACTCTGAGAAAAGCAGTCATATATTAAGTAGGGGTTAATCAGAATGCAGTAGGGCCCACTCATAATGGTGGCCATACTCTTGTTCTAATACTCACATTTGTGTTAAATATACTGTAGAAAATAAAGTTACATTTTCACAGTCTGAAGCTTTTTAAGCACTATCTTCTCTCATTTAAAATGTCTTGTTTATAATATATGCACTTATTCACTCAGTTTAATCAAGTGACTAAATAATGACTCTACACTCTAGATAATGTAGCTCCACTTAGAACAACAAATTGAATATAATTGAATAATTACATTAAATATTCACCCTGGTATAAGAATCACACATGCACCTCAAAATAGATCACTAGAAAATGAGAAAGTAATCCGCATCAATAAAAATTGGGAGTTGTTCAAATAGCATAGAAGGAGAACCTCTCAAGGTACAGAAATCTTGTAGTGGTGCTGGAGCATCATAATGAATCAGAAATGACTTCATGAATTATTTTAAATCTGACAATTTGATATCAAACATCATTGTAGATGACAATATTTCTGTATCAGATCAGCATTTAGAATATTTTTTGGCCATTTTCATTTATTTCTTCTTCAAAATCATTAACATAGCATACTAGATCCCTAAAACACTAAAATAAATTTATTTTGTGTTTGAAAGACTGCCTTCAATTTCTTCTTCTCCCGAACATTCAGAGAGAATTGAGGAGAGAATAGTCCATGCCATTAGAAGAACTTATAACGCTTACTGGCATCCACCACACCCAACACCAAGTGCTCCTGCAGTTGCAAACAGACAGGATAACCACTTCCAGGCCTTCTTCCAAGCCCAGGCAGAAAACAGGCAGCTGCTCTGGAGCCTGTTCCACCAAGAGGGAAGATGCAAGATGGAGCCGTGCAATGATGCAGAAGTGTTTGTAGATCTTTTTGAATTTGCAGCTGACTCATGGGTTTTGCCAGAACCAGAGCGGGCATCTGCCTAATGCTGCTGTTATCAGGGGATTCCCAGCTCACTGCCCAAAAGTTTTCTAGTACACAGATTATCTGTCTGCACCCCAGAACAGCAGCATCAACAGAGGTGGTTGCTGGCAAAGGTACATGGCATTGATGTCGTTGCCAACCTTGTGGCACTGGAGCAGTTGATCTCTTGACTGCCAGAGGGGACAGTGGAAAGCATAGTTAGGAGAAGCAATCCAGCTGTCAAAGAACCATTTGTCTGTGTATCTGGGGCCAGGCATGCCCTTCTCTCTCTCTCTTCCAGGATCAGTGCCATGTGGTGGAGACACCAATTTAGATCTCTGACATGCAACAGGAGGTTCATACCACACTTTGTTGGATTCAGGATGTAATCAGATTTCAATTCACCAAAGTTTGGTTCAATGTGAGGCATCTTCACCTAGGGTGAAGGTGAAGTGTGTGCACAGGGATATTCATGAATACCTCTTAGTGGACATTACTATTACATTCAGGGGCAAAAGCATAGTATTGACATAGACTTTAGTTCCCTCCTCACCTATGCACTATTTTTGAAAATCAATAGGCTAAAATTTGCATTATTATTAAGCAGAATGTTTGTGGATATGGCCTGTTGAAAAAATATGCACGGTGTTAGGTGTGTACTCGCAAAGGTCAGGCTAATGGATAGAAGTAGGATAAGACAAGTTTTATACCTCAATCTCCTAAAACCGTAGATCGAGGTGATCTATATGGCATTGACAGTGGGTTTTCCTAAGATGAAGATTCATCCACTCCCCTGTAGAGACAAGCTCTAACCATCCCAGCTTACTGAGGTTGACCAAACCCCTCTGAAGGATTTTTTCGGCATGTTCTACCCTCTCCCTCTTCACACTAACTTCATAGAATATTACCTTTAGACACCCCAAGGGGTCTTGGTATGCAGCTGACTCGACTGTTTGCACAAACACAAAAAAAAAGCTTGTTAATGAGTAACGCATGTCCGTACTTGATATGGAGGCAATTGAGGAGTCAACAGGCTGATGGTTTTGATTCCCAGGGCTGATGGGTCGGTCCAGTACAGTGGAGACTTCAGAAAAGTCAAAATGGTGTGAAAATTTTAGGCATACTGGTTAGGTGCAGCTCATTTTTATTCAATACTGCATTTAACCAAGAGAAACTGGCAGATCGCCCCTTTGCTCTAATAATCTGCAAAAACAGCCTTATCACCAGGAGTGAACAACCGGTTCACTACTTTATGAACAGGTTGTTCCACACAAACTACCCAGAATATGCAGGTCCTGAGCCCTTCCCTTTGGTGTTGGGGCAGCTCATTTTTGTTTACCCAAACTCAGGTCTCTATTTCCCATCACACATCTCTGCATACAAACATGGCCACACTGGACTCCATCTCCCAAATCACACCCACACTTCCATTCTCGGTCACCAGACATCGTATTGCACTGGGCACTCACGTATTGCACCGGACACTCACTCACAGTGCACATTTTTAGTGGTTAATAATAAATATTATATAATAAATAATAATATATAATAATATATAATAAAGTGAGTAAACTAAAATGATCTCCTTACCTGCAGCCATTACAGGTTTTTCTTCCTCAGCACCTAGCATTTGTAATGTGAAAAAGAACCTGGATTCTTGTTTTACTGTTGGTCATTTTTTCATCTTCTTGAAAAATCTAGGTACAGATGGTATTGGTGTACCAGTTTCAACTTACCTTTTTTTTTTTTGCTGTATTCTGAAATATTAATCAGGATATTCTCATGTGGTGTACCCCTCTTGATACTTTGCATGAACACTGATAAAAAAAATAACACATATAATGTGAAATGTTCTGTTTTTGCCTATTTTTGACTGAAATTTCTGTGCATACTTAAATTTAAGAAAATCATTTAAATTTAATTGTATCATAAGCCACAGAACAGTTTTTTCTGGAATCCACAATACATTCACTTTTTCAATTAGACTGACCCTCACCTCATCCAGTAAATACAGTTTCACCACTTTGCCCTTAGTATAGAATCACACAGAATAAGGCACCTGATTCAGTGGAAAATGAAGCATGTTCTAAAACATTTAGTCTAATTTTAGATAATTATATATGTCTTTAACAGCTGGTATGATAAGACAAGAGGTACATAAAAACATAAAAAGAAGAGTGAAATCTGCTATGGAGAAACAAGGTCTAGTGAAGGTTCAGATGATTACTAAATGATAAAGGGAGTTGTTCTTGTTGAGAAATGGCCTTGAAACCTCCACTGCATGCTTATTATATCCAGACTGAGAGCAATAATGTTCCTATAGTTTCTACATTAAAAAAAGAATGGGTTTTCTGTTGACTAAATGTAGATATAATAACTGCAGAGACAATTTGTGTGTTGTTTGCAAAACCGTATTGTTTTGTTCATGCTTAATGTGTGTATTGGGGTGGGAAAGCCCCACAGAATGGCTCATTTCCATTTAAGTGCATTTCCAAAACAAGGCCTTTTCCTTCTCTACTCTCTAAAGCAAGTATTTAATACTCTTTATGCACAAGCACCTACTTGAACAGCAGCCCCTAAGCTCTTACAATACTAAAACGTTTTGGTAAAAGTTTGGTAATACTGCAGAAAGTAGTTATTCTGAATTGTTTGTAACTTTTACAGTAACAAACAGAAACTATGTGTGGAATAAATGGTTTATATTGATGTTGATTATGATTGATGTAAATTATATTATTTAATAATATTATTAAAAACTCTAGTTGATTATTCAGTTAAATGCTCTATATGGCAGAAAAGGTTTAGTCATGCAGTCAGACATTTCAAACAAAATATCACTGAACATTGAAATCATTTAATGTTTTTAAGCAAATACAGGTTACTTCACTGGGTGAACAATAACCAACCTCAGCAAACATACATATATTCACATGACTGCATGGGGACTATAAACCTTTTTTTGTAATCTTTTTTGGCAGTTATTTACAAATTGTTATATATCTAAGTGTTATATCCTTACATAGATCCCATTAACATTAAAAGTAGAATCGCCCGAAATAACTTTACTAATATTTTTAAGTATGAGCCATTTCTTTCTTGTGATGATTTGTGGAGTATGATTCACATATGTTATATATTGTATTTACAATGTAAAATCAGACCTTGGATTGGACATTTAAGATGATATGAAGTTTAAAAGTAAAACTCTAAAGTCAATTGGGAAAAAAAGAAGAATTACACTTAAGGGCTTTAGATAAGGAGTTAAATATCATTAGAAATTTGAACAATAATAGTCTTTATAACAATATTTAATGCTTCAAGAGTAGTGCCTAAGATGTGCACTTGAACTGGGATATGTCCCAGAAAGTTACCCTAGAAAGTTGTGAAAGCAGTTGGTTTTTACTCACATGTCATTAGGTTGGGAGTTAGAAGTCAGATAAGATCAAGGGAGAATGAATGGTAATGCTGTTTAATATGGGAACAAACTGGAAGCAACAGAGTGCTCATATAATTCTAATACCTAGTCTGTTATAAATTGGGCTTTTGTCAGTTAGTTCACTGTGGTTTAAATAACTTCATCAGAAAAGTAAAGTTTCAAAAGTTCTGTGGTAATTTGTCTAAGTATATATGGGATATAAGTGAAACATTATAAACTAGTTATAGTTAAATAAATGCTATGAACTAAGGTTTCATGGATCTCTGGGATTTTCAAAAGAGGGATATTTTATATAGTTTATATGATTTGTAAATTCAGCACACTAACACCCGAATAAAAAGGAACACAAAATATTCCCCTCCACACTATGCAGCATGTGTAAACATTAATAACGTTATCCTGGAACTTGAGGTCCCTGAATTCTGGATAACTCTTACATCTCACAGACAAAACATGGTTTATTTTGGAGTTTTGCCAAAATGTTTAGATTGATACAGTGATACAAATAAGTGGCACTAAATTGGTTCCAATATATACATACAAAAAAGTCACGTGTAAAGGTTGTATGAATTTTACTTAATATGATTTTAAGAGGAGTTGGGTATTTCATTGACAGGTTGTGATTTAAATTAATATTGGGTGACTAAAAAGACTATTTCCCTCAGAAAATAAAAATGCAATAACATGACCTCGTATACAAAAACCCAATGTCTTATCACACTGAAAAGTGTTCTACCACCATAGTCAACAAACTAAACACAAAAGAATATTAAAGTATGTATCTTGTGCTAAAAATGTAAATAAAATTGCATGCACAAACACCTGTACACACCTGTAGGAGAAAAAATACATTAAAACAAGACAAATATGCATCTTTTCTGATAGCTAGTTATGTTGATTTTCTTTTTGACTTTCTCAATATTTTTTTTCAGCATTTTTATTTTTTACCAACAATAATTCTCCCTATGTGTATGAAAGGTAGTAGAACAAAAACACTGCAAAACACAGTCAATGGTTTAGATAATCAAGAGGTATGTTGCGCTGCAGGTTTAGATCAGTCTGTAGTGTCAGTGTTTTTGTCAGGACACAGTTGCCTTTGCCCCTATTTGCTGTGAGCCTAAATAAAAATGGTGAAAATACCAAAAACAACAGGGATGGACAAACTTCAAAGCACATAATTTAAGTTCATGTCCAGATATGCTCCTTTTTTCAAACTGAATTTGCAAAATTTCATCTTTCCCATTCCATGTCACTGTGGCCACCAAGCAGAAGTTATGTGTAGTCATGAGTACAATCATATAAATGCATGTCACAAAATGTTAGCATAACATATTAAGCCCTATTTTAATATGTACAGTGTCAAACATGTTCCATCTCTACAAATGATTACCCCATGTCACTAAAGATCCACCAAAAACAAAGACAAAAAAATTATACTCCATAAAGTCCATAGTACATTTTAAATCATCTAGTGTAATGTAGTGAAATGTACATTGTCAAAGTATTAAAATACTTTAATACCCAATAATATCACCAGAGATAAGTAATTGGAGAACAATGCAGATGCAGAAGCACAAGGTGAGAAGCCAGTTAATCACCATTACTTATTGATTATCTCTCTGAGAAGGCAGAGAAAAGGCTTAGAAATTCAATTTAAATTGTCTTTGGAATTTCATCAGAAATGTGAACGTATTCCTTATCATTATCATCCGTATCATTTAATATCAGTCTGAAACAACTGACCACATTATCTATCTACATTAACTATGCATTTATAGATAACCTTATCGGTTTCAGAAAACCAACGCCCAGAAAAAAGAAAGACAATTAAAAAAAAGATCATATATGAACACAATGGTACTGAGATAAAAACAAATAACAAATTATAATACATCCAGTGTTGGACTTTCACAAGATGGTTGAGAGCTCATTCATTACCAAAGTATCATTTTAATACATTTAATACATTGATTGTAACAACAACAAAATAAGACAAATTATATTAATAATAATGCACCATGAAAGTTTCAAGCAACTGGCCTGTACAGCTTTAGGAGTCAATGGCTATTGATGAATGGAAGATCACACCTCTTTTCACTATACCACGTTAAACTACTAATGTGTGGAAATATTGTGAAGTTGATTTGTCAAAGCATTTTTTCAGGTTCATGTTCAATTAAATGTGTTCTGATGAGGGCAGAGGTTGCTCACATGAAGGTGTGAGGGATGGAATGAAGACGAGGATGGGTAGAAGGCTTCTAATGATGGAAATGAAGGGTAGAATGTGGTGTGGTGAAAATTTTTTGTTGCTACACTACACATACCACTCTTTCTTTGAAATGACAGAGCCATCAGTTTGGGATACCATGTCATCTGCAATCTCAGACTCTGGCTCATATTGGAAAGCTAGAGTCCGCTCATCATAGTCACGGCTCTCACCTTCATCCACAGGGAAATAAGGTCTCTTTAGGTCTTCAGAGTTACCATCAAAATCACGCTCTGTGCTCTCAAAGGCCCCTGGTCCCCCAAGCTGTGTGGCCTTCTTCTCATCGTCTGAGTCATCTGGGTATTGCAGGTTCTTGGGTACAGTGGGATGTGCAGACACAGAGCCTGCCTTACTGTATCCATTACCAAAAACATGCTTCTTGGTAGAGTAGTCGCCTTTGAAGGTCCGCTGTCGACGCCGAAGAAAGTAGATGAGCAACGCAACGCCAATGATCAGCACAACCAGGCCACCCACACCACCCCATATGGCAGCATTGGAAATGGATGACTTCTGGTTATTGCCGTCTCTGTTATTCTCATTTTTGGGGATTTCTGGGTAGGAAAAGACAGATGGAAGGGAGTGTGTCAGTGCTCAGGTGGGAAGGAGTGCATGTGCTCTTTTTTTGAGGAAAGGGACATGGGAAAGGGTAAGTCAAGGGAGGAAAACAATAAGGGGTCTCTGCCCACACCACCACCCCTACCACCTTTTCCCAGGCCCCAGACTCTCAGCCCACAACAATAAGAAACATTTTACGTAAAATGAAGTCTTTGAATATAAACATTCACTAGAATAGCACACATTATACAGGTCATGTTAGAACAAATGACTATAGGTCTGTAACATATTTTACAGAAGTACGCAAACATGGGAAGCAAAGTAAAGGTGGCAGTGGAATGAAGCCTGGAAATGGCTACTATTTCCAGAAATGCACTTATTCCTGGTTCAATGTTTATAGTACTTCTATCAGTAATGTACGGAACAAATTGTGGATGCATACACATTTGTGAATAGGCCAGGAATGCCCCTTTCTGAGACACTTTTGTAACTGCACATGTTGGCTTGCATAGAGTATGTAAGCATGTCAAATTCACTCACAATTCAAACCTACACTTTCTATACGTTGTACTCGGTATTTACTAATCTACAAAGCTTTCATGATTGTGCAACCGGTAACTGCATAGCAGTGTTTGAATGCCATGTTACTCATTTTACACCAACAGTTGAAGTAATTAACTCAAACATACTGTTTATTTGTTGTCCCTTTTTCATCATGTTTTTAGACATTACATAGCTATGTGCTAAATGAACAGAGCAAACAGATTAAACTTCCCTTTTTTTTTTTGGCTTTTGTATTTTTACCCCATGTCTGTTGCATTGGTGCAATCTATATGTAATTTGGCGGCATCTGGCACAGGTTTCCTCATAATGTACTTATATCCTATTATATAATCCCATATAGAAATGTGAGTTACAAACTGTGTAACATTTATAAGGGACAGTAGTGAAGTAATGAGCAACAGATGAGTTTAATTTAGTAGTAAGCAGCAGAGAAGACGTGTTGTTTTGTACTTGTCTTATTCTGCTAATTAATGATATTTTTCCAGCAAATTTCTCCTTTCGAAATAAAAAAGAAAACAGTGGAATGCTAAATAACACAAATAGCGGTCACCTCTGGTTAGTCAGTCATTAAGTCAGTGAGTGAGTCAGTCAGTAGGTCAGTCAGTCAATCAACAAACCAACCAATTGAAAGAACATCTCCTTTATATCTCCTTTAATCATTTGTTTCTTTATTCGTAGAACCCATCCATTATGCCTTAAAATATTCTTTGCCACTTTTAAAATATTTATTTTATTTTATATGTTCATTCTACTTTTCATCTTATTTCAAAGAATACAGTACAATCTTTTATTATGGAAGCAGGGAAAAGATCAAGGATCTCTATTACAGCTTCAAGTCTAATATATTGTATATTTAAACAATGTGTCTGCATTAAGCCAGATAATTATTTTAATTGTATATTGATGTTTGAACATATTTTCTGTCAATATGCTTTTAATATAATGTAAGCCTGTGCACTAGGGGGCAGTGTTGCATGTACCAACAACGAAATATACAGCATCTTTTATTTCACAGTGGTACAGAGACTATAGAAAAAGTAAATGACTGGATGTGACAAAGAAAGATTTTGTTAGGAAAAAAGTTGCTTGTGAAAGATGTGTGAACTGAAGTTTCATGCATTTATTAATCATATCATAAACGGGTGGAACAAATTCTCCATTAGGCCATCCTTAAAAATATTTTGGTTTGCAGTAAAAAAAAAAAAAAAGGTCGGTAGGTAGGTCTATATATTTTTTTTTCAAGTTTCAATGTAAAAAAAAAAAGTTAAATTTTGGTGCTGGTGATTACGTAGGTATGACTTTAAACAAATTAGCATACCGTGACGTCACTGACTGGGCCTTCAACCCGTGCCTTCGGGCGCATCATTGCAAACCTTATTTTGATGCTGGACACAGTTTTTCCAGAACTTCGTGCCAAGTTAAAGTGGTGTCGAGCTGTTTTAATGAATTTTTTAGATGTATTATGGTGCCCGAACCCGTTAATATTATTTTATTGCTTTTGTATTAGTTGTTTGAAGAGTAAAAAAAAAAAAGATCGGTCTTAACGCAAATTTACAACCGGCAAGTCGGTCGGACTTAAAGCAAAAAATAAAAAAAAATTGAGTCCTAAATTGACAGTGTCGGTCGGGTTACGGCAAACAAGAATATTTTTGATGGCCTTATGTATAAATGTATTTATCTACTTTATTTCTGTCCATCCAAGAGTTCTGCTGTGTTCCTGCGAAAATGTATTTTAACTTGACTGTGTATTTTTTAAGATATAAACATTTAAACATTTTGTAAAAAGACTACAAAGTTATTTACCTGCTTCATTTAGAATTTGTGCTAGTTTTGGTTTAAGAATTGTTTGGATCCCAAACCATTTTTGGATCCCAAACCAAATTTGTATGGAGTAGACCTGAAGTTTTGATGTTGTGTATATTGGCTCTTCTGCAAGCACCTGTAACCCATAGCAAAACATAGAAGCCTTCTCTACCTCTCAATCCAAGTTCATTTACATATATCTTTGTATTAAATGAATAATTCATAGGGTTCTATGACAAAATAATTCTAGTTAAAATATGACATATGGGAAAATATAGACTTAAAATATGGTTCCTGCAAAAAAAAAAAAGGTATTTAATTTCAAGGCACCTTTTTTATGATTGCTTCTCTACTGCTGTTTTTGCTTGCTGCAGCCACTGTGCAAGTGCTATCCTGCCCAGCTTAGCTTGCCTTGATGTTCTATGGTTGCTGTCATATTTTAAATGCTAGATGAAAACTGCAGTTCAAATTTGTCCTTGGGCATAAATAGAAATTAGATGGATGTGAATGCTTGAAATTCTAAACTGTCTTAAGGAAATTCACACTACTGCCTTCCTAGGAATGCACAGTACTGGTCTTGATTGATTTTATTATGTCACAAATGTGGTGGCGGAGCTTAGTATTTACAGTAGCAGATAGATACAAGGCAAAGGTAAGTGAAGGTGGGAGAAGGGCAAGAGGGGGAAGAGGAAGGGCCTGCCTGTATGCATGCAGATAAAACTCCCCTAAAAGCTCCTTGTCAACTTCGTCAGTTTTATATGAGAAAACAAATATATAGCTATTTAGCAAGTGCCTGCTAAAATGCCAATACTGAGTCTGCCTTAGTGGTGACAGGTAAACACGCCACTTTGATGCCTATCTCAGGCGTCATTGGGCATCAAGGCAGGATACACCCTTCACAGGGCACACACTCTCTCATTCACTCACACAATTTTCCAGAGATGCCAATCAACCTACCATGCATGTCTTTGGACCGGGGGAGGAAACCGGGGTACCCGGAGGAAACCCCCGAGGCATGGGGAGAACATGCAAACTCCACACACACACAAGGCAGAGGCGGGAATCGAACCCCCAACCCTGGAGGTGTGAGGCGAACATGCTAACCACTAAGCCACTGTGCCCCATCTGAGCACCACTGTTTTTTTTATTCAGGTCCTGACAGAAAATAAGCTGGTTTTAAGCAGTTTATGTATGCTGTTAGTATGCTTCACACTGACTGACACAGCACAAATTGTCTTCTTGTCACTTGTTGACCACAGTTAACTATGAACCCAGCAGGGTATTTCAGCAGACTTAATCAATATCTTGGGTAAAAAAATGTTGTAGAAACTTGAGTGATTTCTTTAATTACATGAATTTACCTATGGGATTTAATCAGACACTGTTCACACATCTTTCACAGGCAACTTTTTTTCCCAACTAAATCCTTCTTTATCACATCCAGTTTATAATTTTTTCAGATTGTTTTTTTTTTACATGTATTAATTGTCTCTGTTTTGATTAGCAAACTGTCACTTATTTTAGAAATGCTGACAGTCAAATAAATATGAATGAACAAAGAAATCTGTTTTTATTCTACCCACATAAAATTCAAAACAGATGTGTTGAGAATCTGTGGTGCTAGTCCAAAAAAAAACACCAAATATTGGATAATCATAAAATTCTTTCCTTGGTGAATAAAAACCCCTTCAGAACATTTAGCCAAGTCGAGAAAATTCTCAAGGAGGTAGACATATTAAAGTCAATAACAATCGTATTTGTAGAGTAAGCCACACCTGAATCTATTGAAAGCCAAGATTAACTGATTAAACAGGTGAACTCAGATGTGCCTCCTGCTTGACTGAAATGAATAAATAATAGCAAATAAGAAATAGTTATAGAGCAGAGAAAATAGAGAAAGACAGAAGAATGATAAAAGAGGAATGAAGGAGAAAAGAGAGAAGAAAAAATGAGAGAAGATTATTTTCACCCTAGCATGTTGATGAATGAATCATTATTGCTACAGTGATGCAGGGGATATAGACTGACCTACTTAAATATATATTTACATTTTGAGCAGATGCCCTTATCCAGAGCAACTTACATTATCTAATTTTTTTATACAACTAAGCAATTGACGGTTAAGGGCCTTGCTCAGGGTCCAACTGTGGCATCCTGGTGGACCTGGGATTGAACTCTTAACCTTCTGATTGGTAGCCCAATCGGTAGCCCTCTAGGGCAAATGGGCTAGAAAGATTGTCTACCTCATACTCTTAAGGGAAACCCTATATTTGTCCATTTCATTCTGTCCTATAGAGACAAGAATTGCTGTAATACACTAATGTCGTTTGCACAGTCTTACTTGCAGGATGTGTTTTTTCCACAAGTTTAACAAACACACTGTCACTTTATTTCTCTGCTCATTGGGCCACCATACCCTTTATTTCTCCCCAGAGGCATTGGCTTAATGAATAGGCAGAGAAAGAAGGAGAGAGAGAGAGGTGGAGAAAAACAATGAGAAAATAAAATGCCCAAGCTAATACCTTATCATCTTTCCTATCGGCCCATAAATGCTGCATACCTAAATGTTGCCCAGGTGCTGTCTTTGCGGAGCCTAATGGGATACTATTGTGTTCCAAGGTTCAGACCACATGGCATGTAACTTTTATAATGCAGGAGGTGCACAAAGAGAGTTATACCATGCCTGTGTGCCTGACAGGGTCAAAAATAGTGCATTAGGCATGACTTAGTCTGGATATGGTTGCAGTGTAATGTGTCACACAACTCAAAATACGATAGCAAAGCATTTCTTATGATCTCGCAAAAAGATTAAACTGATCCTCTGTAAATAACAGACTGAAAAATTTGATTCATTGTATTTTAATTTTAGATTTGGGTGCTCATTAACAAAAACCTGTCTGAACCACAGATGGTTAAAAGGATTAATCAGAATGGATTGCTATTCTACTTTAACTTCACTTTTTATGGTTTTTATTACTCCAGTTCCCAGTAATAGCACAGTAGGTGTTTTATTTGGCTCTGCCACTCTAGAAGTCTGTTTGAAATGACAGAAAGGGACAGACAGAGCATAACTAATATATTGTCAGTGTTTTGGTGCAAATTAAATTTAGTTCCTATTACAGAGAGAACTTTCTCCATATGTTTCCATCTACTTTTCCATCTATCCAATGCCTTTTTCTCGGACCCACCCTTCTCTCTCTCTCTCTCTCTCTCTCTCTCCTCTCCTCTCCTCTCCCTCCCTCCCTCCCTCTCTCTGAGAGAGATTTCCAGTATCAGGGCCACTCAGAAATTGCCTTGAGTTACACAGATTCTGTTATTTATATTTGTGATGCTATCTTTTATAAATCTTATTTTCATTTTGTGGTTGACATTCTCTCTCTCTCTCTCTCTCTCTCTCTCTCTCTCTCTCTCTCTCTCTCTCATTTTCACTCTCAGTCAGTCTCACTCTCTCAACTTCATTTCTACATGTGGTGGAATGAGCAATTGCTCATTCAAGAAAGCATTAACAGATGTCTGCCACCTTAGCCAGCCCTCCCAGAGGCAAGCAGCTTGTCCGTTCTATCCCTCCACCACCCCTAGCTCCCACCTTCCCCCTTTTCCTTGACAAATTGAGGGTGGCAAAGTCCATGGTTCCATGTTAAATCAAAACTCATCAGATACACAAAGCACACAAGCAGTATTGCAGCTGTGTGAAACAGAGAACAGTACAGTATGTGTCTATATGCTGAGTTACATTTTGATGTACATAAAAGTAGTTGATTCACTGTGCCAGAATCATACCTAACCACCCTCTAGGAGGGGAAAAGAAAAAAGTATTATTCATATTATCTACTGGTAACATTTTCATTGCATGTTTTATATTTTAACATTCATTTGTCTCATACCAAAAGCCATAGTAAAGAAAAAGGATATAATTAATGTTTGCCAGTGCTGATGTAAGATAACAGTCTAGCAGTACACTGGAACTTTCTCATGGCTTTAAAGATATAATTGAGTTATTCAAGTAAATCCTTTGTATTTTGTTGCTAGATGCCTGTAGATCGTTGGCTTTTCTGCAGTGAAATGGAGTGTGGACTTTTAAGAAACCCAGCACATACATTTCTCTCTTCATTTCTCTAATTACAGTTTTTGGTCTTGCTGATGAAGGAATTTACTTCGAGTTTTAACCATATTGAGATGCCATGAGCTTACATCATTTCTGTAAATCTTGCTCCAGAAATGTAGTATGTGAGCCATAAGAATGAAAAGTAAAAATATATAATTACATTGTGCACTGTAATTGTGTCTATGCTCTAAGATAACCTATATCTTTAAGTACAGTAAGTTGATTAAACTCTGGTTAGAAGCAATTAAAACTCTTGTTTTACTGAAGAACATATTTCTAACAAAGCATAAAACGATTAAAGAAAGAATATATCCCACAGATGCTACTGTCAATGAGCAACACTGCTTTCTCAAGACATTAATATTTAGTTAATCTGGTATATTTATTAGGGGACTAATTAATACACAGATCACTATAAGTACTATACTATATATACTATGTATAGAAACTATTTTTCTGGCTTTTAGGCTGAAGAAGCATTTAAAAAGAATGTTTTGTCTTTTTCCTCAATAAAGAAACTGGTGTTAGTTCTGGAGTAAGTGATTAACCTATTTCCATTTTCCATCCCAGTACCAGAATGCTGCTGGTCTAAAACCAAAAATCTCTTGACTTATCATATTCGATTAGGCAGAACTGCAGCAGCTAAATTGAAAATAAAATAAATAAAAGGCATAAAGAATCTTCTCTGTGCCCTATATTCTATGACATCTTTGGGATATTTAAAGACTTTGAAGACTTTTTAAGTCAAGAATAATCAGATGTGTGAAAATTCAAAGGGGCATTTTTTTGAGGTGGAGTGAGGCGTTACTTTTAATCCTGTTAGAATCTACTGTAATATAGCTAGCATGTACTATACTACTCATACATTATATCATCCTGTTGTCAGAACTGAGATTAGACGTCTGGGTTTAAGATGAACTATCAAACAGTAATACCTGGCCCTGGGTTCGTTAACTTTCTTTTAACCAGTCCCAAGCCCGGATAAAATGGGAGCGTTGCGTCAGGAAGGGCATCTGGTGTAAAACCTGTGCCAAATCTAATATGAGGACCGCTTGATCCACTGTGGCGACCCCGAACAGGGAGCAGCCAAAAGAAAAAACAATACTTTTTGAAATTTTTAAAATGTACACTATATGGCTATAGGCTGGAAAATTGGAAGTTAGATTGTATAGGCTATGTCATGCTAGGGAGGAACTGAATCACTGCATGCCAGACCTCAAAGATTAGTGCAACATTAGTTCCCAACCTCACTAATAGGCTTGCAGAAATCACCACATCCATGCTCCAAAATCTAGTAGAAACCAAAGAGAAGACTAAATAAGATGTTCAAAAGGACATATGGATGTGATGGTCAGGTGTCCACACATTTTTGGGCATATGCTGTATATAATTGAAACCATGCATGTGTTTATATGAATGGTACATATACATATGAATGGTTAGAAACACATCTGTGACTCCGCTTTTACCTCAGAATCTTACTGATGAAGACATAAAACTCAGTGACCTCTCAGTGGAATGATCCATGGTGTGTAAAATATTGGCAAAAACAGGCAGTATATTAGACAGATGCAAACTAAGTGGATTGACCCATGATACTGTCAAATCGAGGCTGGTAAGAAAAAAAATAATAAATTTGCCCTGTTTGGATAACTAGGATGACATAGAGCTAAAGAAAAAATGACTTACCTTTATGAGGGTGTATCTTTGAGACAATCCATACCAAAATGTCTTTTCACATTCCGGGTACTAGTCAATATTTAAAATCTGACTACTCACATTCTCTCAGGACACAATCTCTCATGCAGGCTTACTCTTGGGAACTTTTAAAGCCATAAAGTATTAGCCATGAAAGCTATTTGCTTAATTCATCAGCTGTATGTAGGATAAATTAACAGCCAAACATCACCTCTTGCTGAGCAAATCTACTCAATGCACTTAGCATTTTCAGATATGCAGTTTCCATTTTGTCACTGACAATTTTTCAAAACTTCATTAATACTATGAACATTTTGAAAGAGCAAAGCATAAGAAATAGCCAGTGTAACAGATAATATCACATATCCCAATGCTAAGGCCTTGAATAGAATGACAAGAAAGACAGAAAGCCTGCATACACTCATTTGCAATGCAAGTAAAACATTGTAGCCATCACTTTCACATGGCAAGCAAGATTCAAGGATAAAACTTGACAATGCATGCATAGAGAAAACATCCCAATACCAAAAGTCATGCAGAGAGAAAGAGAAAAGCAACTGAGAAATCCTCAGCATGCCTTTATGTCTATATGCTCTAAAAAGCAAAAAAATAATAAATAAAGATAAGCACATCTGGAGGCAGCACAGAGTGAAAGCAGTACCTTTAATTATACAATATAATATAATAATAATTTGGTAATTTACTGAAGATTCCCAATAGCATTTGGATAAAAAAGAGGCAGAGAAATTAACCTAGCATTGTTCTATGTTCTTTTTAATTTTTTTTAAGCTCTAAGAGAAAAATATTTTAACAGCAAGGGCAACAAGAATTGACTTGAATTGATTGAATTGAAATGTGATGTTATATGAACACTTAATTCTGCCTTTCACATCTGTGTTTGCAGGTGCTCACTACGTATTCACTTAATTCACTATCAGCCCTCCACCTTGCTGATGGTAAATCAGCCTCCACCCTCCACCCCAATCACCACATCCATACAGGTTCTTAGCAGCATCAACATACCTGTCACATTGACCTCTACTAGGCCAGTCCGAGTGCCGATGCTGTTGGTGGCATCACATATGTATGTGCCAGAGAAGTCACTTGTCACAGGCCCCCTGAAGAATAGAGTGTTGTTTCTGATTTCCACATTTTTGGGCAGGGATCCGTTCAATCTGTCGGTCAAAAGACACACAGGAGTGAAATTTCTTTCAGGTTAATTAGAATACTAGAAACCTAGATTAAATACTAGAAACCCACCAAACACACAAATCCACTAAAATATTGCTTCCTTCCTACATGATCCAACCTGAGCAGCATAGGATGTCAGGCTGAGCTGGTTTCACTTTGCATATATCCCAAACATTTGCACCTTAATTAGATACTATGAATAGGTTTGCCTTCATCTTACCTAGTGAACACAAAAACTCTTACACAGCTTTTATATTGCATTTTTTACAGGTTTTCAATGCATCACATTGTCTGTACTCAAATTGTGGATATGTTTAGATTATTTTCTTTGGGTCTGCTGTTACTTTGACTCTTTCAGTAGTCTCAGGTACATAAACTTGCCAGGACAATGAAGAACATACACCTCCTAATTTCCTTTTCTACCCCTACTTGTCATACAGGTATACTTGACATAATTCACATAGTTATTCTTTGTAGATCAATTGCTACAAAATTAGTTTCATCTAGTCTATTTCATCTATCATCTGTTAACCAACAAACTTGTCAAACAATTTTAATTACTTGGTAGTGGAGAAAAACACTATGTTAAACTTTCTAATTCACACAACATTACAAAAACTTAAAAAAAAAATAAAAAATAAAAAAAAAAAATAAATAAATTGGCTGCCTCCATTTGGTCATTAATAATTTAAAAAACGTGCATGTCTTTGATCTAGATATACTGAAGAATACCAGATGACCCTATGATTCCTAAAACATATAATAAAAACATCTTCCTTAAGGTTTTTTTTTTAAACCAAGATCCTCCCAGATGCCAAACAGTCTTCCCATTTTAAATGCTAGCATTCACTCCAAGCTGTGAAGTGGTAAAGCTGATGAGAGAACTTTAGGCTCTGGACAAATTATTGAATATCTGCAGTGCTTCTACTGTGCACTTTGTAATTATTAATCACTTTCATTTAATAAACACAATGAGATTTGGGCAGAGCATGAGCTACACTAGCTGCCAAGACAAAATTATTCTGGACACCAGATACCAGGAACTGGCACTGCAACCTTCATCATTTTGGTCCAGGATAGAATTACACATTGCTTAAAACAAGATATATTATTATTATCTTCCTCATCAATTATTTAGGCATAAGTATGTCCATATGTTACCCTGAGAATGTGTGCAGTGGTTGTACATGCATGTTTTTACATGTATGCACATATGTGTACATGCCTCACAGCAAACCACAGTTGACCTCCATAAAGCAGCTCCAGGGAAGCTTCACAACACATTTGGTGTGGGCTGTACATTGCTACAGTGGCTGTCCTCTCCAATCAATCAGTACCACGGTGCTGTCTCTCTTCCTATTAAAATCTCCCTCTCTTTCATCTTTATCTTTCGTTACAGTTCCTTTCTACTCAACCCTATATCCCACCTATATTTTCCTTATTCTTTCTGTCATCTCTGTCTCTGTATTTTATCCCCACCAGTCCACATCTCTACTCCCTTTCTGTGTCCATCTAACTCAAGCTCTCAACCCTCTCATCTCCCTAATGTAACAGAATACTGCCTCACAAGCCAGCTGCTGTGCTTAGCAAACACTGAACTTTAATATTTGCATTATGCATAAATCAGCAACAAGAGGGTATATTTACATAGCTCATTCGTTATTCAAAGCAGCCATGATAACATCTAAGGCAAAATACGTGTGCACAATAAAAAATGTACTACAAACTGTCATGCTGATTCATCAGGACTTGAATGCTGATTCAACAACACTATTTTTTCTTTCTCTCACTCACATACTCACTACTTGCATAAAAGGCTTACTGTCTTTTTTATGTACAAAAGAACAATGTATCTGTATGCATATACTGTATATCTATGTGTAAATACAGAAATACATGAAGAGAGAGAAAATGCAATCGTTATTTTAGGCAAGACCAAGCAGTCCTAACCACCTGGCAATGTGAGAAATTAAGGTGATTTAGACTCACGATTTCCAATGGTAGCTAGTGACAGCTGGATTTGCATCTGCTTCACAGGTGAGTTTAACGTCCTGACGGTTCAAGTACCAATTCCCATCAAAACCTTCAATCTTTACCTCAGGTTCATCTGTTAAAAAAAATAAATAAATAAATAAATTTCGATTAAACTTTATTCATTCCCTTTTTTACTTTAATTTGAACTACTTTAAGATAGTTACTTATGAAAGAACAATCACTATACAAAAAAGGACCTGTGGAGTCAACCAGTGTGACATGTTATTAAAGCAACAAAGGGACATAAATGATTATTTTTATTTTTTAAGATTCTTCTTTTGTCAGGTTGTTGCTAATATAATTTGTAATGAAAAAATCATCACAAAGCAGCTTTACAGAACTTAAGAAATATATTTAAAAAAAGGTGAAGATTAATATTAGACAAAAGTTCAAGATTAACATTAGACTTATATTTAAATGTGCTTTTGCGCATTTGAGGTGACAGGTGACTGTGCCTAGGAAGAAACCTTGAGAGGAACCAGACTCAAAAGGGAACCCATCCTCATTTGGGTGAAACTGGAGGGTGTGATTATAAATTTTTAGAAACATCAGAGAGTGTTATTATAAATAATATCCTTTCTACAGTCATATACAGTCTGACAATTGTGTATTTATTAGGAAGATGTTGTCCTCAAAGAAAAAACTTTTTAAATTGAAAAATAAAGAAAAACAGAAGCATTTTCATTAGTGGTATCAAATGTACCCCACTGTGTATAAATACTGCACTTATATACTATTTCAGTGTATATACTGAGGAATGTGACAGTACTATACACTATGGCTATTCTCTTAAACAGCTTCATAAACAGAAAGGTCTTCCCTTCCCTTCCAGTATTCCTTAAACACACTCTGGACAAGCCATGTCATTAAACTTCCTTCCTCTTGAAATATCTCATGCATACCTCTGATGTATGTTTGGGGTAGAAAAAAAATTACTTAAAAAAACATGAAAAACATGACTTCAAACCAGTCCCCATACTTTGGACAAATATAGTTTATATACAATTTATTTGTCTTGTGAAGAGGTTTTTAAAGGGTGTTTGTCTTACACTGAACATTGAGGATGACGCTATCGCTGAAGTGCTCAGAATTGTAAGTGACAATGCATGTGAGTTTCTGGCGGTGACTCTCACGACTTGGCACAATCTCATAGTTGCTGCGTATGGTGACTGTGCCATTGGGGTTGCGTGTCTCCTGGAATGATGCTTTGCCCTTTAGCTTGGTATCCCACTTAATAACACTAGGTGGCTTTCCATTTGCTGACAGACATGTGGCAACGGTCATCACGTGCTTCTGGGCCCGTGCGATGATGATTGGAGTTGTAAGCATCATATGTGTCATGGGACGTGCTAGGTAAAAAAAAAAACATAAAAATTTGTGATTGTGTAAAGTTCAATTTGCATACACCATAAAGATTTTAGAACCATTTTTATATCATCTTTATAAAAGCTATATTTGCTCAATTCCAAACAAATCCAGTTCCTAACATTTCTAAGTTCAAAGGAGATGAAGGTGGTACTAGGGTATCAAAACACACACAATAATCTAATCCAATTAAATAGATCAAAATGAGTTTGCACTAGAAGCTGTTTCCATTTCATTCCTTCTAACTGCAAGAGGTGCATGAAGGCCATCTAACCCCTTCTTTGCATGTGCATACAACCATACATGCAAAGATATCAAAACAAGGTAAGGTAGGGCTCTGGCAATTTTATAGGCTATTTCCTCAAATTAGGTTGTAACGGAAAAACAATGCTGGCAAAGGGGAAGTACTACACAAAAGTTTACCTGTGATAAAGCTTGATAAAAAAAAAAAAAAACACAAGCATTTCACTTCTAATTACTTTTTCTTTCAGATGTTTACTCTCTCCCCTCTCTTTATTTATCTCTTGTTATTTAAGTTTTTTGTTATGTGTTTTTAATTAAATTGTGTGTGTGTGTGTGTGTGTGTGTGTGTGTGTGTGTGTGTGTGTGTGAAATTATGCAAAATGTACAAGCTGACTGGAAGAAACATAACTTAGTCCATGGCTTCTTCTTATACAATACAGTCCCACGTCAGGCACAACATACTTTTGCACACATTACATAGAAGCATTGAGATCAGTCAAGAACCTCTGAATCATAAACATATCTATTTATACAATAAGAGACAAATGCAAATAATACTTCCTGCATAGTATATCCCATCCATGCATTTATAACATTTACAGCAGTTATATAATAAAGTACATTGTAAATTAATAACAAATGATTAATTGTAGAATATATATAGTACAGAGAATAAATATTAGGCATCTTTATGACTGATGTCTGATACCTTTTTGATGTCTTCTGTAGTAGTTTAGTTACAAAAAAAAAAAAATACACATTAACAAATATTAAATTTGTGCTAAAAAACTAAAAAAAAAAAATCAATGATACAAATGACTTTTATGTGGAGGCCACTATGTTCTGAATGCTAATAAATGTAACCTATGGTTTGTTTAGGTATTTTATTTTCTTTAAGAAAATTTTCTTTAATCTTTACTATTTTTACCCAAGGTGCGAAAAATTATTGGGCTAATTGTATAATGTTGAATATATTGTATATTTTAAGTAATTCATTTCAATAATTAATTATATGCTCACATACATATAAATCAAAAAGTATACGTTCTTGCAATAAGAGCCAGAGTTGCGTATGCATTACCATAGACAGTGAGATTGACCATATTTTCCCTGTTTCCTGCTGGGAAGGTGGTATACTCGCAGATGTAGGCAGCCTCATCTGAAAGGCGCAGGTTGCTGAGAACAATCGTGGTGTCCTCAAGTGAAGGATTTGCCTGTGGCATGGCCATGTGCTTGAAGGTAACACGGTCTTTAAAAGCAGGCAGCACAGAGACACCTAGAGCCGGGTTGGCGATGGCCACATTCTGCTTGGTACCATTGAAGGACTTCTGCCAAGTGACCTGTGAGATCTTCACTGGGGGCTTGCTGTTGATGAATCGGCAGCTCAGCTCCACTGTTGAACCCACAAAGCCAGATATTTCTGGGTCCATCTGCACAGACTGCCCATTCCCCACTGTAAAAGAAGACAATCATGTAATTAATCGTTAATTATAATAAAACAATATTATCCAAAATAATTTTAACATCCAATTAGAAAAACAGCTTAATTGCATATACACTGAAGACAAATAGACTAGAGCTCAAAAGGTTAATATGAAATTCTAGATAAGAATTTAATCTACTATGTTATGTAAAACATCTTATTCTCACTTATTATACGTGTGATAAAAACAACTGGAACATTGTTGTTACATCTTAGACTGACTGCTAAGAAATAGTTCTGAATGTCATTTAGAAGTTGCGACAAGAAAGAAACTCTTTGTCTATCTAACAGACATCGAGCAGTTCAACCAAGAAAAACAACAGTAATGATAAAAGCTGTGAAGAACCCAAAAACTAAACTCTGTGACCGACAACCACCACAGGCCAGGGGTGAAGTTATCACAATCAACCCTTCATAGAAGAGAGCAGAAATGTAGAGTCCATACAAAATGCAATCTATTTATCAGCAGTTAGAATCTAAAGTCCAAATTAGAATTTGCAAATAAATAGAGAGATGAGCCACAAGCCAAAGCTCTGGAACCAGGACTAGCCTACAACAAAGTCATGGAAAGTGCAACGTTTGGGAAAAGAAGAAATCTGCTTGTGATCCAAAACATATAAGATCACAGGATGCAAAAAATGGACATGGTGACATGGTTTGGGCTTTAATGGCGGCTTTTGAAATTGATCAGCCAATCATTATATATGATGTAACTCATGAACAGCAGAATGAATTCACAGAGAAATGCATCCAATCTAATTGGGAGGAACTTCATCATGAAAAAAGACACTGACCTGAAAGAGTAAAACAAAAAAAAACTTAACTGGGGAAAAAAGTTGAAGGTTTTAGGTTGGCCAAATCAATCAGTCCTTGAGCTAATATTTCGCCTCCTGAAGAGGAGACTGAAGGGAGAACCCTGAAACTGAAAGAAGCTATGGTACAAGCCTAAAAAATCTAACAGTTTGGTGAGGTCAAAATGTTGCTTCTTGGAATTACTGCAAACATGATATATGCAAACCAAGACTTTTAAACCTTAAAACTGTTTCTTATGCTTTTTTATATCACCTAAAAATCAGGTGATCTGCCACTAAAGGTGCCATATTCTAAATGATCTAGGTAACAAAATTGGATTTTAAACAAAATTCTGATCTATCATCATTTGAAAACTCAGTTGTCCTTAGCATATACTGTAGCAAAAAAATACCTGAACTAACCTTGTCGGTGCAATTCAGTAGTTGGAAAATAAACTCCAGTAAGTGGAGTTTCCATATGTTTTGCAAACAAATACTTCCTGCTTTGCATCCAAACACTTCCTTTCTTACTGTAGGTGGTTACAAAGCCTCTTCCAGTGGTGGCTACACTCTATCAATATTTTAATAGAGGTATTTTTACGAGTAAGACCGCTGGGACTACGCAATTATTGTCTTCCTGATGAGGAAGGCTTGGAGGCAGCCCACCCAGCACCCCTGTAAAAAGCCCTTAACGCAGAAATTCTGAGCAAACCCCCCAAAGTTCACCAACTTTAATTACTCCACTTCTAAACTGTCTTGTGGCAGCACAAAATACCTATTAAACAAAACTTTGCTCACTCCTGTGTAAGTGTGCTCACCCAAAACATGTGCATCACACTATATAAAACCGAAAGCTACTGTATTTTAAACAGGAGTCACTCTAACATGTGCTTTGATTACTTTTTATAATAATAATGTGATATACACAGATCAGCCATATCATTAAAATCACTGACATAAGGAATAACATCAATTATCACATTACAACACCATGTTCCATGGAATGGGATATATTAAAAAAAGAAGAATATTTTATGTGTCCCATATACACTGTACAATCTTTTCTTTGCATATCCTAGCTTTTTCAGAAGTTAGGGTGAGAGTGCAGGGTCAGCTATGATAAGAGTACCCTGGAACAGAGAGGGTTAAGGAGCTTGCTCAATAGTGTCAGCTTGAGAGAGAGGGGCTTAAACCCCTCACCTTCTAATTCATAACCAAGAGCCTCAACCTTTGGGCCACCATTGAAGCAAGTGAACAGTCAGATCTTGATGAAATGAGCAAGTGTTCTGAGCAACAAGGGACAAATTGGTATGGTTAGATGGCAGGGTCACAGCATCTTCAAAAATGGCAGGTATTGTGGGGTGTTCCTGGTGTGCAGTGGTTAGTACCTAACAAAAGTGATTCAAGGAAGAACAATTGATGAACCAGCAACAGAGTCATGGGTGCTCAAGCCTCCTTGATATGCTTGGGGAGTGAAAGCTAGCCCATCTGGTCTGTTCCCACAGAAGAACTACTGTAGCACAAACTGCTGAAAAAATTAATGCTGGTTATGAAAGAAAGGTGTCAGGACACACAGTGCATTAATTACTGCACAGAGGACTACATAGCTGCAAACTAGTCAGACTGTCTCACAAGACAAGGCTGAAAGGATCTGCTGCTAACATCTTGATGCAAGGTACCACAGCACATTTTCAGAGATCTTGAGGAGTGAAAGGAGGAGTGAATGGGTCAGAGTTGTTTTGGTGGTACACAGGGCACCTACACAATATTAGGCAAGTGATATGTATATTTGCAAGATTATGTTTAGCATATGAGAATACAAAAAAAAGCAATACATTCATTCATTCAACTTCAGAATTTCTTTTTGTCCTGTTTAAAGTGATTGTAACTGGAATATCCAAATGTCTCATGTGAAACTATACACTTGCCAAATATCCACACAACTTAAAGGTACTTAAAAAATGTCTTCTATTATTTTCTGTCACATCAATTACAATATACTGTACATTACAGTCATGAGCAAAGTTAGGGTATCTTCTTAATTCTCCTTAAGAGGTCATTTCAATATAATAGCGCAAAGACAGATTTATTTCAGGTTCTATATTAGTATATTATATTTAATTGCTTAATTTGAATTAATTGCATGGGGTACCTTCCACAATACTGGTATAACTGGTGTCAGGTTTGTCGGCCTGCTTGCTTCTACATGTTTTTTTATTTGCATGGAAACACTAACACTTTTGTGCATTAATGCAGAGATTTTATGCTTGTGCATCTTACTGAAAAACTTTTTTTTTTTTTTTTATCATTGGCCACTCTTTCCTCACTACTTGTTTCTCCTCAATTTTTATGGTGGGATCACACTAGAAAGCAACCTTTTTTACTTTCACCAGACCTGGGCTTTTTATGGCCCACGGGCCTCATCCGGCAATTTAGGCATCTCTCTCCGCCCCACGAGGTCAATCATAAATTAGAACATAAATAAAAAATAATTTTTGATGTGGGCGCAATACACCTATGTTGCTTTTATTTTGAAAATCGTGCCTGTTTTTTAATTAATGTAAGGCTGTACATGCGTAGCTAAACAGCTACAAGTTTATTGTTTGGTGTTTATTGCTTCTTTAGGTGTATTTTTCTGTTTTATTTACCATAAGTACATATATTAAAATAAATATTAACAGAATCTTTATTCTTTATTCAATTATCTTTATTCGTCTGAATACTAGCTAATCAAAATATTACATTTTGTTATTTTGCAATAGTAGAAAATTTATATTTAGCAGAATTAAGTTCAAGTTATTGTTGTTTTGGCCCTCCAGCACAGCTCAGGTTTCTCATGTGGCCCCTTATAAAAATGAATTCCCCACCCCTGCAGTAAGTACAACAGTAGTGCTTTTTCCACTCACACAAGAGACAAACTAAAAGCAACACAAGCGAAGCGTGATGAAGGGTGATGCAGGGTTACTGTGCTATTCTCCTTGGTGTCAAACACTCACACATACACACACATACACATACATACTGTCTTGGCCTTTGTGTGTGTGTGTGTGTGTGTGTGTGTGTGTGTGTGTGTGTGTGTGTGTGTGTATGTGTGTGTTTGTGTGTAAGAATGTGTGGCAGTGGACAGATGTGTCTCCAGTGAGCTCTTGCTTCCTTGTATAAGAGATTTGGGTTAAGAGGCCCAGGTGAGCTTCATCTCTTATGGAGTTCATTATGCCTTCAGATGCTGTATAAGTGCTTCCTGAACGGAATCATCCCAAAACACATGTGTGCATACACACAAACACACACACACACACTCTCTCTTAAATAACAATCTAACTGCCATAATATACATAAGATACAGAGATATTCATACTTTAATACAATATAATTCATACAAGAACCCTCTTAAGACATCTGTTTAAACTCAACTTAATATAAGGCTACTATAAACCATTTTCTGCAAAGAAAAGAAATTGGCTGAGGAACAAACCTTTAGAGAAACTCTAGTTTCACCCTCTAGCAACATGTTAAAAGCTTTTAGTTGTAGTCACCAGTGGGAAGAGTGTTATTCAGTTGGAAATCTACAAAAACTGACTGTGAATTAATCTGAATTCATGGTATAGGTCTTTCCTGGCAAGAGTGAAACTTGCTTTTCATGCAGCACGAATATCCCAAAGCATTTCATTGGAATATGTGTTCCCACATGAATAAATATTTATTTAAATGAAAAACAAAAACCACAAAGGAAGTAAGACTGAGACCTACTCAACTAATCCTGGAGAAACGTGGTGAGTGCTACTGTTTTTTCAATAGAGTGTACTTCTGTAATGTTTCTGCCTCCATTATTCTAAAGAAAATATGGTTGTTTTTAAATTTAAAACATAAATTCTTTTTAAATATTTATTGAATTGGAACACACAACAATGTTACACACATTTGTGTAAAAGAGACTTTGTCTAATTAAATATGCATACATTTCCATCTTTAAAAAAAAAAACATGGTTATGTTGAGCTTTGACATTTATATTACTACAGAGTAAGAGAAAGCATGTGCTGGTTACAATTTAGCGAAAACTCAAAATAAGTAATAATTAAAATAACTGAGAATGCCAAAACTGTAATTACTACCTGTAGTGTAGTGCAAATACTGATGACACAATAAACCAGAACAAGCTGTAGTAAGATTTCTGAAAAAAGTATATACAGAGTATGTGTGTGAACAAGCAAATACATTATACATAACGTCTAAAAGTCTGGACTCTCTTCTGACAACAATGCATTTTGAGGAAGAGGATTGAAAAAGTGGCAACAGAAGCAAAAACTAAAGGGATTGTAGAAGAACAGCCACCATGTCCTACCACTGAAGCAATTAAAAAAGAAGCTCTTTTTCATTTGTGCCAAGAATGAAGCAATTTAGGAACAAATTAGCAGCACATTGTAACAACATGGCATGAGTAGAATGACAATTTGGTTTGCCATTGTTCTATATCTAAATTCTACCAAATTCATTGTAGGTGACATTTGTTTTACACTGTAACCTGTGGTATGGAACTTTAATCATAAATTCAGTTGGGAGGCTATAGCTTTGAGTGACGCAAAGCAGGACATTTTCAGTAAAGGAAAAACCCAAAGGCATTTCATGTGAAAGCATTGCTATTATTTCTATTATTCCCAAAAGCTGGTTGCTGTTATTAAGCAGGTTTGCAATTAGGTTTGAAGTGGCATTTAAAAGAATGTTGACCTTTGATTATTGAAAAAATTAGACCTTCCTACATTTCTATATCCTTGTGCAACTGAGATATGTTCAAGTCTCCTGTCAAGTGGGAGTACACAGGAAAGACTAACAGATTAACAATGTCTGACATTGCTGTTGATCCTAAATCACCCATCCAGAGGAACACCTGTGTCCATGTCTAACTCAGCCAGCATTTTTGCCCAATACAACTTGCATTCAATATACAAGAAAACATCAAGAGAAATGCATGCTTTACAATATCTAATATAACTCAACTGTCAATGTCAGCTCTGTGGCAGAAAGATGTAATGTCTATTCGCAATATCCCATGAGAGTGAGGCACTGAAACAATGCCAGAAAGGGGAAAACAGACAGATTTACTCCTACACTGCCTTCCTGCTTCAGTCTCCATGCGCAATGCAGCAAATCAACAGCAGCCCTGGCATACAAGGTTCCAGAGAAGGTATAATTACACATCTACAGACCCCCCAGTCTATGTAAACCAGGGCCTCCAGAGGCTCATTTAGGGGTGGATAAGGCCCTTGCAAAACAGAAGGAAAGAGACTGTAATTACAGTGTGCACACTGGAGATGCGGTGCGCAGTAGGAAAGCAAATAAAGAGAAAAAGATATTAGAGATTTTTTCCACTGGAGTACTCATTAGGAAACCATAGCCTAATCATTCACAAATATATTAATTGGTGAATGCAACTGTACATGCTGCTTTTTTGCACCACTATTAGTCTATGGCCTTAATAGTGTTCATCACAATATCATCTCCCTGATCACTAAATGAAATTCTGCACACAATCCTAAGAAGGCTGTTCTGTCATGGTCCCCATTTACTTCGCCTACTCTACAATGAGCAACATTTGCTGTTCCATTTGTCCATATGGCCTCACCCAGCACATGTTAGACTACGTACAAAGCTGCATCAGATTGAACCTTAAGCATCATGCAAGTACCAACAACTTAATGTCTAGCATTATAACAGTCATCAGAATCAACTGCAAGTAGTTCTCTTCATAAAAGCTGCTGTCCTTGCAATCACGCAATATTGTCAAGCAATATTATCCTTCTACAACTGATAAATAACCTTTCTTTGTGCAGCTTATTTGACCAGAGAAAATAAAACATACCAAGATCCAAAAATGAACATGCAAGCCTACGTTGATAAACTTTGGTAGGTTTCTCAATGTAAATTTTGTACACTCCAGAAAGGAAAATGAATTCCAAAATGGTTAAAAATGCAATCAATGATATAAATTTGTAAAAAAAAAAAAAAAAAAAAAAAAAAGGAATTTTTTTAATTAACTCATTAAAATCAACAAATACCTGCTTTTGATTATCATATTGTCCTACCTAATATAGTCATGTCCAGTTCCCACCTATCATTCCTCTATACCCATTACACATCATCCAGGGATAGTGAAGGTTATCATGTTCTTCCCCTGAGACATGTGAAGTCAGCTGACCACAGCTTTTCAAACAGCTGCTCATGAAATATCAGGGGAGGAGGCGTAACACACTCAGAGGAAAATGCAATTTGGCCTCTTCTTCATACATGAGCTCACAGATGCCCATGATTGATTAGTGTTGCTGTATTGATAAAGGGAAGAGCCGTGCCATTTCGTTCTGTTGGTCTTCCAGCTACGTATGGTTGTGTCGTGTTCAGGATTCAAACTTATTATCTCTGGATGATAGGGTAAATATTTTTTTATTGGGCCATGTCGGCGCCCCAATTTTCATTATTGTAACGTTATCATCTTAACTGGTAAATGAGGCATCAAAATTCTCAATAGATATTAACAGAGTTAGTAAAATGAGATAAGCAAAAATCTGGTACTTTATTTCATTTCCTGTTATCTGCCTCTGTCTCTTTAAGATTTTTTCTGGATCCCTAACAATTTACATGTATACAAACTATTATTTCAACACAGGATATTTTTTAAATAAAAGGGCATCCAGCCATTTACTACATTCTGCTTATTTAGGATGAACAGCATAGTTCCTGAAGCATACAGTATATTAAGCCATTTTATTGTGCAAGCATGGATGTGCAATTTGATAATGACTTTGGTGACTAATTGGGAAGACAGCAAGAGACAAAAGAGAAAGGACTTTACTCGTTGCTTACTAACTTCCTAATACAAGTAAGGGTCAAAAAGTCATGTAGCACATTTAAGTAGACAGCAGGGATCACAACCTTAAAAACGTGTAATGGTAATGGTTTCCCCCATATCTGTACCAGCAAGCCAATTTATAATTTCAAATATGCCTCTGTTGCTAAAAATTAGGTCAAAAAGAGTTGTCTCAATCTGGCAAATCTGTGAGCTCCATGAAATTGATTCTGGTTGGCTAAAAAAAAAACTTGGTGAAAAGTCAATTTTCAAGTCATGTTCCAGAGAGATATGTTAAACTGCCATTTATTCTCTCCACCATATGTCAAGAATATATTGTTTGAATAGAAGTATCAAGTTTTAACAAACATTTTTAGAGTAGCATAAGACAGTGAGGGCACAGACACAGTCAATGAAGAAAACAAGCAATACTTTACTCTTGCTTCTGTGACATACACAGGTTTCAACATGAAAAAAATCAATCTGAATGATTTGCATGTTAAGGTTTAGAATTATTATATGAACTTCAGAAGCATCCAAGATTTGTGTTCTGTATAGTAACCTTAATGCTTTAAGTGGTGACTTGGTTTATTTGATTTATACATCTAAATAGAGTGATGCAGTGGTGCTTTAGTCTTTTAGTTTGTCTCTCCTCTACTGCTCTGAACACTCATGCATAGCTTTCATGCTAATACCACTGTCAATGCCATTGTGTCTTCATCTAGTACCAACTAGCCGAGCCAGGTCTCTGCTGCTATTTAGTGTAATGGTTTTGTATATCTGCTTTGCATTGTGGGATTTCGAGCCTTGTGTTTTGCTGTCTACACTACTAACTCCTGTTTGATTTCAGTTTAATACCACAGTGAACATCAGTAAAAAATGGTGTGCAAAAAAATAAGCTTTTTCTGTTTTTTCAACTGCAAAATCTGATTCTTATCACTTATACACAAAGCACATCCCACATATTTAGAAGAATATTTTATGGGTTTTCAAGACTAGCTCTGTTCTCTGTTGCACTTCCTATTTTCTGTTTTACAGGCTGACCTGTATGTGCTGCTTCCCCTTCCACAAATATTTATTTAGTGGATAGAGATGTAACAGATGGCAAGTATCACTGCTTTCCTTATATGCTTCGTTATTTACCATTAGTACCATCTTATCAGTCTACCTGCCATCTGCTTACCTGAGACTTATGCATGTTACAAGAGCACTAGCTTGCTTATTACAGATCCTCAAAATATATTGTGGCTATAAAATCTACACACCCCTGTTAAATTCGCAAGTTTTGTGACGTACAAAATAACCATCTTTTTTCCACCTTTAATATGATACAGCAACCAACCAAATACAAATAGAAACATTTTAGGAAAAAACAAAATCAAAAGAAGAAACCTGGTCATGTAAATGTGCAAAATTAGCATATCACCGTCTTAATTATCTTTTGAGCCTATGTCCAAAAGTAATTATCATGCACCTGTCATCAATAAAGTTGATAAAGTACGTAACCTCAAATAAATATTGTCTGTTTATGTAGGATTTTCTATACATCTTCTTCATAACTGACTGCAAAAGCTATGATCCACAAAGAGCTTACAAAGGAGATATGGGATCTCACTGTCAAAAAACTACACTGATCAATGTTTTGAAATAGCCCAGGCAGAACCAGATCTAGATCCTATCCATAACATGTGGGATGTAAAGTAAAGGTTGTGCACAAGTGATCCCCTCACTATTTAATACATTTTGAAGAAAGAAGAGTTAAGAGAGTAAAATAAAATTGCCATAAATGTAGACTGAGTGATTACTAGCAAAAGGAGCTTTTTGTTTGGCTTGGGCTCATAGAAAATTCATAATCTACATTTACCATACTTTGTTCAAAAACTTTTGCAAGCCCTGAACTAAGCCTCTGTATGACTAAGAAGCATTTTGAATACTGGCAATGGGATGTTTCACGCAGCCTAACATATCTCCTCATCATACCTCCATGACTTAAACATAAACAGTGACTATTTTTCTTGCCTAACAAAGCAAATATTTTAGAGTTTATATCACACATGCTTCATTTAAGAGGTTTTCTTTTCAACTGTTAAGCATGAAAAAAGCAGGCAGAGAAAGGGTTAAGGGAAGCAAACCTTTTTTGTGTTTTTCAATGGCATAACTTTTCTCCATATGTGACCTTTGTTAAAGGAGAAACCTGCCAGTTTCTGGCCCAAAATAAAGCAATGGGAGGTCAACAGTGCATAACAACAATAAACCAAGCACATCAAAAACGCGCACACACACACACACACACACACACACACACACACAAAAAAAAAAAAAAACAAGGGCACTGTCATGGTTTCGGTTGCACTGAGAAGAAAAGCAAACACGAGTCAGTCACCACCTGCCCCATTAGCCACTGACCTCATCGCTGATACTAGATAATATGCCACCTATCATGTGTGGTTAATGATTACACTCGGAAACAGAAACTAGTTATTTGCAAAAGGAACAGGAAAGAGAAAATTTACATGAGGAGATGATGAGAGAGGAGACAAGGGCAAAAGACTGCTGTGTCTACTGGTATTACAAACACATGCATGCATAAACATGTGCTCATCTGACCCAATATTCTACTAAATAATTAAAACACATAAATACAACAGCTGTGGGCCCTATTGAATAGGGCAAGATAGATGTTTATGTGTGTATGTTTATGTGTTTGGGAGTAAGTGCAGACAGAGGGACAAGAATAGTGGGGACATTTGGCTGGTGATAATGAGAAAACAAAAAAAACTAAAATAAATAAAAGGACCCAAATGGTCCTTTTGGTTACTATGGTGAAGTTTTAAGTGAATGTCGACTGATTTATTAATTAATGCACCATTAAATATTAGACCAGTGAAAGGCCCTCATATAAATTGTTTGTTTGTTTGTGTGAGGTGTGTGGTGTGTGTGTGTGTGTGTGTGTGTGTGTGTGTACAAACAGTCAGTGTGTTTGTGTAAGGTGGGGTTATTATTATTACTGGGAACAGCGATAGTTTATCTTACAAAGCTTACAAATGGTCTTTCATGACTACAAACTGTATTTTTACTACTAATCCCAAGCATAATTGACTCCCTGAATTTGAATAATTAAAGGAGGCTGTAAAATCTCATCATGATGTCAGTTACCATGTGCCTTACTATAGAAAATCATTTCTAGGCATTTGTAAATAGAATAAATCGTTTTTCAATGATCCAGCTCCGTCTCCAGCCTGTAATAACTCATTGTTGTCTTAATTCACAAAGTAGCTCATCAATATATAATTAATTAGTGATGAGACTTAATGGTTAATGGTAACTGATGGATTACTAGCCTAGGACAGCCAGTGCCCCAAGGGAAGATGACAAGACATGGCTTAACAGATTTGTGTGTTTGTGTGTGTGTATGTGTGTGTGTGTGTGTGTGTGTGTGTGTGTGCTGTTGTGTTTGAGTGACACAGATTCAAGATACAAGGACAGTAATTATAAGGTTGTTGATACTGAAAATTGCTTGACTGATGATGCATATACACATATGGACATCTGTTCTCTTCACTGTATGACCACGTCTCTTATTAATGAGACCCAGAGAAACTGTAAAACACAGCACTAAGCCCGTTTACAAAAGCATTGAAAACAGTGTGTATGTTCCAGTTGCGGATGTATGGGGCAAATTAGGCTTGGTATATTCTCCTACTTTTAAGTAAAATCACATATTATAATGCAGTGTGAATGTTTTAGATCTCTTTGCTGCATTTTGTCGAGTGATAATTTAAAACATGTGGCTTAATGTGTGTGTGTGTATGTGTGTGTATGTGTGTGTGTGTGTGTGTGTGTGTGTGTGCTGGAGAGGTGGAGTCCTCAGTATACTGCAGGCTGTAGCCTCAGCTCAGAAAAGCCTGCAAAGCATGAGGAATGGTCAAGCATAACAAATTTGACCCATCTGCTTCCACAGTCAAAATTCCAGACAAGGTTTTTTTTTTGAAGTAGTCATCTAAAACTGCGTCAACATGAGAAAATGCAGACTCACTACAAATAAGAATACCAAACAAAGTAGTAAATCCAAGGAGATTATATTTAATTTGAAATCATCAGTGCATCTGGATGATGGAATTTTGTGCAGTAACATTTAAAGCTTTGTTGAAATTGACAGTATTGTTAAGAACAAACCTGAAGAAACAAAAACAATGTAGTTAATTTTTTCTTTCAGCAAAGCAAACCAATCTCTGCAAGCTAGCTTGTAAAATCAAATCTGAAAGCTTTGTGTGCAGTAGTCTTACTACTTCACCCATTATACAACTTTACAGCAGCTGAGGACAAAACAAAACTACCCATCCCCAAAAATCCTTTTAGAGCCATTTAAAATCTCTCACTCCTTCTATTAGAGGAGGCCTCTGTAGAGTAATGGGAGAGGAACATATAAAAGTTGTCCTCTTTCATCAAAGAGCATGGCTAATTGTAGTGAAGACAGAAAGCAGAGCGGCTGCTGTGATGTCACAGTGTGTAAGTGTGTGTCAAAGATGCATTCATAATGTAAAGCCTCACACAAATGCAAATTACTAACATTCATGTGAGAATTAACACAGCATCTAGAATGGGAACAGTAAGAGAAAAAATTCAATTAGCACATACCCTCAGCTTCACAAGCTGAAAGTAAAAGTTCTGCTGTTGTTGCTATTTACACATTTAACACATATTTAACAAGGTTAACAAATAATACTTTTACAAAGAAAAATTACACTGTGAATGCTAATGCTCTGATGAGTTTCTCTGAAACCTAGCTTAAATCCTCCTCTTAAATCAGTGACAAAACAGTAACAAAAATCTCTGTATCCGTTTGGAACATGTCTTATGCAGGGCATATGGTCATGCATTTTTTTTAAATAAGGCAGATTGCTACACTTAATAACATATATCAAGCATATTGAGAACACTAAAGACTACTTAGGTGAAGTTGAAGATGTGGGATAAGTGATGCATCCGATTAGCATTTTGGAAGGCTCTTCAAATATGATTTGAGAAAACATTTTATTGGCTACCCAGAAGCTTTGACTCTTATTGCAAACACATCATGTGATTCCTGGGAGGGAAAGCAAGAGAAAGAAAGCAAAAAATCACTTCATGTTTTAGTGCACATCTGTAAGACAACAAGACTGCACCATTTCCATAACCATGACCACAACTGATCCTGCCACTGGGTTTTGGGAAGCAATCCAGGTTCCACACACAACCTTTGGTATGCTCACCACAACTCAACTACATTTCACTCACTAATGCATGTGCTGTGCTACCCAGCTGTGTACCAAACCTCTCCTCCTATTCACTTAACCACACACACACACACAAAAAAGCCACAATGCGTGAGTCATTCACTCCAACTCATTCTTTCCCACACACACACACACACACACACACACACACAACTGTAAAGGCCCTTAACCCCAACTACACAAATAAAAAAGTATAAACAAATTTAGTTCATCATTTAGGTTTGACAAAAAAAAGTATAAATGTGCCTGTGTCCAGATCCATCCATCCAGTTTATCTTATTCAGCCTGCATACTATTAATGTCAGTCACACGAAAGGCCAGAGAAAGGCTCAGTCTAAATAACAGTATAATGCATGTCGTTCTGTCAGGAACTTTACACTCCAACTGGCACGGCAGTCTGCAGTGAATCTCACTAAACTTCAATGTCATTATCCAACTGTACAGAACCACTCTAAGACACTCTAAGAGTCAATGATTGAAAGAAACACCAATTAAATTACTTGAATAAAAGCAGCAAGTTATACATTTAATGTGTACCAAAGCTGTCTGACAGCTTAAGAGCTTCTCTGATTGAATTTATTAACAAGCATGATACAGATGTATGCAAGTCACAAGGCCTTTAAATTAAGTGAAAAATGTATGAGTTAAAATGCTAAAGTGCATTTGCACATATGCAAGACTTCAGTCTCATAAATAATGTATAATATCCAAAAGCTAGCTAAAAAGATGTCTGAGTTCAGGTATAGGCCTGATGAAAGATCTGGAAATAGTGTGGTAAGAAGTCATGACTTCCTGAGCATTTCATCTTACAGCAGGCCCTAAGGTATCGCTTTGCTGTAAATAGTATGCTGGAATGGCTGATGACAAGGGAAAAAGAAAGGGTGAAATGTCTTTGTTGGATTCAGTAACTGTGATGAAAATCTTAAATATACCAAACATAGTGTTCAGAGAGCGACACGAAGCAGTGTGACAATGAGTACACTGCCTTAACTAAATGCAAGCCATTTTACAATGTCAGATCTACCTCACAGAAGAAATGAAAACAACAAAGAGGGGCCAGTACAGAATTAAAAATGTGTATAAAGTTAAACCACTAAGACAGCTTTACTACTGATCAGAGCGCAGGGAAAAGAGTTGAATGGTGCTTCAGCAGCTCTATTATCTCAGATTTAAATTACTGTCACTCACTAAACTTTCAATTGGCAAAATGGTGCTGGTTTAAAGTTGGCACTAGTCAAGGACACCAAAAAAATAACCATGTTTCCATGAGGTTGAGAGGTTAAACAATGAATATCTTGGAGGATAATTTGCACAGTAAAAATGATAAATAAAGTTCTACTTTTGGATTTAAGTATGTTTTACCACCCAAAATCAAAGCAGCATCGAACACAGACACTAACTGTGTTTAAGATGGATTAGATTTACGTTGGTATAGATTTCTACAAAGCTGATATTTTCCTACTTACAGTTGACCATTTAAAGAAATCACAATAAACAATTTAATCATCCTGAACCAGGCACGCAGGTTCTTTACAGAGCAAGCATTCTTTACTTTTCATTGTAGAAAAGTAACATTGAATAAATATGCAGCATCTGCATATCTACTTTTTTCTGTTTGTTTTTTTTCTGAATTATCATCTTTTTTTTTTGTTTGTTTGTTTGTTTTTTAACATTGTGGGAAGAACGCCTTGGTGAAATACTTTATAAATATGTTTAACTGACTGTTTAACTTTTAACTGTTTAATCTTTTTAATGGTATAATGCTGAAAGTACAAATGATTTTGTTTTAATGAACTCAAAGCATTCTACATTTATCTTGTTACCTTGGCAGGTACTGTAATTTAAGTAATTACAGAAAATGGGCCTCATTCATCATGGTGGATACACAAATATTTCTTTATAAAATGTTCATAAAAACATTTACACAATAAGTTTCATGTTTGTAAAATGCCCATAATTTAAGAAGAAATGTTCATATCCTGCTTGTGCTTCAAAATGTAAAGAAATAGCAAAACTAACTAAATAAACCTTGCTTAATCGGCATCAAATCAAATAATGTGCTTAATCTGCACAATCATATACAAATTATGCTGTCAAGTTTAAATTATTTTTCATTTATAAAGCTTTTAATTATTTACAGTTACAAAATAGATTTTTTTATGGTTCTATCAAAAAAAGGAATATTGATCTAGGATATCACATCTGAATTTCAATTACTTGCATAAATTTAATGATTAGTCAATATGAAAAACAAAAACAAGGCAAAACTAAAATGAAAAGTTATTTAAAAATTTGTGTTTCTCAAGCCCTAGGATGACTAAGCTGATAGTGTTGGGCCCTTGAGCAAAACCTCTCTGTTCAAGGGGTGCTATATAATGGCTGAACCTGCTCTCTAACCGCAACTTCCTAAGCTGGGACATGTGAAGAAAAGAATTTCACTGTGCTGTAATGTATATGTGACAAATGAAGGCCGCTTCTTCTTCTTCATGTAGTCAAATAACAGGGAAATAATTAGACGCCTTTCTGCAAAGCTAATTTAACTCCGAACGTGTGATCCAAGAAGACCTGTGTCTGATTTTTTTTTGACCTGTATAGATTCTCCAAGAATATGTTGGGAATAAAAATAGCATAGTCCAAAACAATGATTAAATAATGCTTTTAGCCATTTATTCTAAGCATTTACCAGTTCACAGGAAGTTTTATTGCCTTTTATTACTGTAACTGTTTAGTTCATTGCAAGAGTAAAGTCTCTCTCCTTCTTCCAGTCCCTCACTTCCTCTGACTTTTGGTTGTACAAAGCTGACTGGATTGACAAGCTCCCAGGTAGAGCTGATGAAAATCTTTAAAATCAGGGAAGCAGGAAGACAGTTTTATTGAGTATTGAGCCAACACCTGCCTCACCTCTCAGTCAGCCAACTAGATAGCTACCACTAGGTGTGGCTTCCATCTGAGCTAGATAAATGTCTACATTAAACTTCAATACACCTGTCAAGATAAATTCTGTTCACAGCAAAAGGCAGACATTTTCAAAGAAAAACAGACCTACTGTTACCTACCAAATGCCTCCAACCTGCACTGTGTCTATGTACTGTATTTCTAATACAGCAATCTCCCTAATATGGAGGTTGTTTAAGTCATCCCGGTATTCAAAGGGAACATGACAGAGGAATACATTTGCAGACTGTATAATGTATAACTGTACTGCTGTCAGGTAGGTACATTCTTAGAAACAGCCACAAATGGACTCCACAAAGCAGTTATTGATCCAAACCCAAGTATAGTTTTCAGTGCTGCTTATGTTGCTATAAAATCACAAGAGAAATTGATAGGCATGAATAATATAAATGTACCACTGAAAATGTTCTTAAACTCAGATAGATATAAAAGCATGAGCAGGTTAGAGGTGTAACAACTGTTCTGTCATAGCAAGTTTATTGTGACATACTTTGAAATTTCCAGAGAACTGCTCCATCCCCCAAGGATTTTCTACTAAACAAGCTACAACACGTCTGTCTTGTGTTTGCTTCTATCTACTGTGTATCCAGTTTGTTACTTACAAAATGCATGAGTGCATATGGCAGTAGATTTTTTCATGTGTGTGTTTGTTTAATTATTATTTAACACATAAAAGCTGTAATGTTTTGGGCATGGTTACACAGAATGCCCAAAAGGTGGGAAAAATCAGTACACACAAGAGCTAAAATCAAATTTAATCACTGTTTTCAGAAAAGCTCAAGATGATACTGGTCCAGTACATCTGACTCGGATCACAGTTTATGTAAGACAGCATGTAATACGTTTCTTTTAATCCCCTGTTGAATTTGTCTTATAAAGAGATACAAGTGAGACTATTCTGCCATGCCTGATGCCATGCCTGATGGAACCTATGAGCGTTTCTGGGCCATGACCAAAACAGACATCTCAATTGTATTTCTAGACTTTTGAATATTGTTGAGCTACATTCTCATGTCTTACCAACAAAATCAATTTGTATTGTCATACAAAGCCAACCCTTTTTGCCTCTTAATGATATCAAAACATTACCCCCTCCTAATCTAAGTCTTTGTTTACAGTAAATGTAGTAAATTTATCTTCTTATTTTTATCTTGTGCTTTGTTTGAATGATTTATGTTCCTGTTCCCAAGCAATACTGTGTGCTGTTTTAGATACTCCACCAGACGTTGAGCATGTCCTGATCTGCCCGTTAGTGCAATCTCAATGACTTCAGCCTGTTTTGCAAGTTCCTATATACTTTCTCACCCAGAACAGTGGCATAACCTGTCTGACTTGATGTGAGTCATTTCACATAAACAGAGACCTATTGTAGTACCATTGCTTTATTTCAAACGTTGAATTTTTTTTTATTTCAAACTTTGAAAATGAGTAAGATAACTCATTATGAAAAATGAAACAAAAATATTGAGTACTGAGCTCTAAGTATTAGAATATGATAGGATATCCTTAATATTGCCATTTAAAGCTGACAGGTTTAAAGTAATGGTCTCAAATAATACAAAAGACTGATATTCCTTTAAACAGTGTAGAATATAAATTGCATAAGTTGAACACTGATAGCGTCTTTACAATGCGAATAGCTGTTTTAATCTGGTACATATCTACAATTATAAGTTTTTTTTAAGTACAGGCTGTAAAAGAAGCAGCACGTCAGTCATTACATCACACACCTTCAAACTGTTCAAATACCAATTGATTAAGTAACAATGACGAGTGAATGGTAAATGAAACATCTGGCCCATTGTAGAAAAGTGTTTTTTCACTAATTTGCAGACTGTATTATGTCTACATCTAAGGATGCTAATGATATTACATCCAAGCACAACATTATGTTGGTTTGAGGGATGCAGACTGCTTTAGATAATAATTATTTACTCATTATCACAGCTTTAACAGTCAAGACGAATGCTATGTTGCCATGGTGTTGTGTATATTCAGTAAGGATTTGCCATGTCAACGAATGCTCATTTTGAGACATTTGCATAGCAGAAGCATGCTAGAATTTAATATGCTATCTTTCTACTGCCACTACAAGCACACTCAAGATGGCAATCTTGTGGTGAGTGAGGAGTCATTATAAATGCACAAGAGCTGTGCAGTGGGATCCAAATGTCTAATACCACTAGTGGAAATGCTTCTATTTTGCAATATTTATAATAGATTATTTTATCAACAACAACTTAAGCGACAAAGCTGAGCATAAAATATTTATATTAATTTCAGAATTTCATAGTAGTATTTAGTACTTTTTCTTTGGTGCACATGGAGCTGGTATGACGAACGCCACAATTTTGTGTAAAACCTAATGATCTATATAATTATCCATATAGCAACTCTATCACAAACATAATCTTAATCTTAATCTTAATACATAATCATAATCTTCGATTAAAGAAGATTAAAGAAATAAAGCTCAAAGAAAGTTAGTCCAGATTTAGGTGTAAAAAAGTCCATGATTTGCTTTTTAATGTGATCACAGACTTTTTGACCCAGTGCAGTATTCTGGTTAGAATGTTTAAAGTAAGGTGAAAATGGTTAGACACTGTTGCTATATTCTAAAGAAAAATATCAGTTGTTATATTTCAGTGGCACTAGCAGGTCAAAGTGTTCACTACAGTGACAAAAGAGTGTCAGTACATCCAGGTGTTTATATTAAGTACAAATATAAATTAATAAAATGTGGTCTAACCAGCCCAAAGTATTAGAAAGTATAATACACTTCAACAGAAGCCACTCCTTAACCGAACAATGGTGTAACTATTGTAAGTCAGTATTGATAACAGTTTAAACTGTTTAAAAAATGTGTAGTTCTGACTGCTGTCCAATCAGAAATATGTATGCTGTCAGAAGCCTCCATTTTAGTGTAGCAACAGAATTAAATATCATCTATTATTAGTATTTATTGATACATGACTTGTATGTATTAGAACATGGTGTGTGAGTATGTCTGATTTACAAACACACACCCATGCACACACACACACACTGCTCTTGATCACACACTTGATTTTATATATACTAAATTGGAAATATATTGTAGCAGCTTTATTCTGTATGATTCACTCTTGAATGACTAGAATCTCTAGGCAAGTGGTTCATCTACTTCACTTAGAGGCAGTAGCAACAGCAGATCAATGAGTCTATTGTACTGTGATTATATTTTTAAGGACAGCTCGTGAGTTTGGACAAAATCAGTGGAACTGGCTGCAGAAAACCGCACAGAAATCACATACTTCATCATAACTGACCAATGCTAAAAATATTGAAATTGGAGCAATACTGGAGCAATCAGAGCTTGTTAGTTACATATATAAACAGTACTATAAGAAAATAACTGTAGTCTTTTGTGATTATTTCGGGTACTGCATAAGATTCAATACAGGGAAAGAAAAAGTACAGCTCTTAAATTTGGCTAGATTTACATTTAGTGACACAATTTCCATATGATTTTACTAGCAAAGCCATAAGGCGACCTCCAGAAATGTTGACACCGGAATTTCCACGATACTGTTCATGCATTCAGATTTTTATGTTATCTATCTATGCGCCTTCTGTTAAAAGATAATGCTGAAGTCCAGTCCATTGCACAGTACATGGGATTCAATTTACTCTCTGGCTCTTCTGATATTTCCATGACCCATAACATCCACCCCACCCCTACCCCCACCCCACCACCACCTAGTCACACACAAAAACATTCAGAGAGTAACAATAAAACAGCAAGAAAAAGAGAACAAAATACATTAAGGTAAGGTATGTATAACAAATGTATGCAAATACAATGGGATGCCCAAACACAGCAGTTTTCACACTTGAAGCCACGGAAATTTCAAAACACCACTAAATCAATTTAAGTGTAAAAGAACAATGCAAGGATATACAACTCTTTTACAGAATTTTACAGAGTTACTGTTAAAGAACCACAATGTCATGTTTGTTTGGCATGTGGTACTGTGAGGAGCATTCAGCATATAAGAGTTGTGTAAGGATGAAAATTACAGAATAGTTGCTACACACAAAGACCTGCTTAGTTATTCAGCAAACTGAATCAATTCTAGAGAATATACAAGTCAATAAACTGGCTAAAAATAATGACAGAACCTTATAATTCTATCTGAGGTCAATTTACAAGATTGGAACCTATGGCAAATCTATAGAGGCTCAGCAGAATGGGGCATGAAATATAACAAACATGGCAAATAGCAACATAAAAAAATCCTTGGTAATGAAAGCAATATGAGAGTTTATGCTATCTTACACATTTTAGACATGTGAGAGAGAAGCATGTGCTTTATAGATTATTTGAGTATGTTTTGAAGCCCATTTGCCACATTTTTTAACACCTCTTTCAATTTGTTCTGAATGGTATTAAGCCCTGCACCCAAACATGACAATGAGTGTGAAAAAGAGTGTCTATGCATGCATTTGTGTGTGAGAGAGGAAGAGAACATCCATGGCAAAAGAATGAGGAAATGAACAAGCCATGGCAAGCAGGAAGTGCATACACTGTAATGCAGTAAATCAAATTTGCTTCTGAGCATCTCGGTAAGCAACATCAGTGCTATGATTAAATGTGTGTTTTATTTATGGAATGTGCTGGGCACTGGCCAGAATGATTTAATTTTAATGCATGGTCACACAAATGCACATCTCATAAATGCACAGAAAATGGCAGGCTTAGAATTCACTCTATTGATTTCCCTCATTCTGGGTAACAATCCTGTGTTCTTTCAATATAGAATAAAATAAATGCAAACCAGAATCTTACAATATGCTCACAAGTGTATGCTAAGAGAAATAAGGTGGGCCAGAATAGTGACCTTGACATGGATAACAAACTAACTGACAAACTAACACTAACTGTTTCACCCTGGCATGAGCACCACTGTGTCTTATTTAATACAGAGTGCTGTGAAACGAGCCTGAACAAAAAAAAAGGCATTGGAAAAGCTGACCTACTTCCATGTAAGCAAAGGCAAATTTGATCCATAATGCAGCAGAACAAGAAGGAGTTTATTACATGGAGTAAAAAATGAGAACACTTTAAGTCACATACTGTAAGCGTTCTACAGAAAAATAAACACCAGTATATGTGAGCACCTAGCTAACAGTAGCATTAACTCTTTTTCTTTTTTACTGTAGCTGTGTGCTTAGAAATGATTTACCTTCCTTTTTTTATCACATTATTACTCTAAAAAAAAAAAAAATAGTAGGGATAATACGTGTCTGCTAATCCAAAGGTACTTTTCCATTCTCTTTATTTAGCCAGTGCTAAAGGTTAGGCTAAACTGAACAGGATTCAAGCAACAGGAATCAGAAAATAGGTAGCTCTGTGCTGCTTAAGAGAACTGGGGACATGGAGAGGAATAAGAATTGGGGGAGGATAAGCCTGGGAGTGCCACATAAAACTCTGAAGATCCAGGGCAACTTTTAAACACATGGGAGTAAAACTGAGCCAAGGACGAAGGAAAATTTCTTCACTGGCATGCTTCTTGATAAAAAAAGTAGAAACAAAGAGTCTAGGATCCAAGGTTATTCAGTCAACTGATTTTGGTATGTTTTTATACTGTTTCATTTTATATAAAATTTTCTTGCTAATGCCAATGATTGAGGGACGATACAGAGCCATGCTTTAAATTTTGCCTTGAAAACTTCATGTTATTGTCTGTAAATGTTAAAATGTTAAGCCACTGACATAGAAAGAACACAAATGAGCCACCACAAGATGTCAAGACATCTACAGTGTGCCTTTTACAAATCTGCACAAGAGAGATTTAACAACTTTCTTTCAAAAGATATTACATTTATTGATGGTGAAGGGTGTTGCTGTATTTGGCAGAAGAATAGAGAGGAGAGTTCTTGGACCCTAAGGCCCAAAAAGGAAGAAGGGGAGGTGCCTTTTATTTAAGACCTATGCTGATTCACTGAGTCTGCAGTTTGCATTATTTACACCCACTGACAGTTGTAGACTCAGGCACATTATCACATCTTGCAAAACCAGCTCAGGCTGGAATTAATACACCTCAGCACCAGCTAAACTGCCCTCCCCAGTTTATTGTTTCCACTAGGAGAACCAACGGCTGTCGCCTGTGGTACCTTTTTGTTTTCCTTTTCATTCTTTATCTTATCTCCATTTCTCTCTCTCTCTCTCTCTCTCTCTCTCTCTCTCTCTCTCTCTCTCTCTCTCTCTCTCTCTCTCTCGCTCTCCACAGCTGTGTCACGAAACGAGTGACCAATCACCACAGAGTTTCTGCTACAGTAGCCTTCCCTGTAATTTTGACATATCGCTCAGACCACAACATCACCAATATGAGAGGGTTGAAACCTCAAGAGAACCAACTGAAAAAAAAAATGCACCTTCTACACACTTACATGCCATATACAATACAAAGTAAAAACACAGAGCAACAATAACCATAAGAAAGCATTTTTTTAAGGATGAAGATAGAAGATAAACAATAATATGTATATTAACTAGAACCAAAAAATTATAGTATTTTAAAATAACAAAATTATAGTACTCAAATATAGCCAAAGCACAGACAGATACAGTAAGAGTATCTGTGTCTATATTGGGAAGAGTCCAGACACACAAGAGTGAACTCAGTGGTGACCAAATGTTACTACAGAATAGAAAATTGGAAAGGCATTTGTAAGCATTTAACTTTTTCCTTTCTTACTTTTTACTGTGCTCTGTTTTATTACATGCAGATGGCTCAGCACCCATTAAAAGAAACAGCTACTTGTGTTTGTCTCTCATGCTGTAAGCTTACTAGGAAACAGAAGTTGCACATTCAATTGTGACTCATAACACATACCCGGATGATTACAGAATACTCTCCACACAATATCTCTATTCATCATGTGTAACGTATTAATGAATGAGTATTGTGAGTTTCAGTTTAGACCAGAGGTGCATTTTGGTAACGCTGAGCAGGCAAGAATGGACTTGTGCTTTTGGTCATAGCACTTCGTGAAGACACAGGACAGGAAAGAGCTACCGAAATTGGAGAATGTGAATGCATGAACGTCATACGATAAGGACACGCTGTTATTTATTTAAGCCCTCCAACACACAAAAGCGTGCTGGTGATGTACTGCGAGTTATCTTCTGTCTTTTTATAAACATTCAGATCTCTTTCCATCTTATATTCCTAAAGTATCATGTTTGCATGTTTATTTACACATTTATATTTTTCCTCCCTTTTATGTGTTTGTGCAATATATTTAGTTTTGAAGGCAATAATAATTTGCAAAGATCTTATGACACAACAGGGTGATTTAAAGACTTCTGTCAGCCATGACCACTTATTTGAACCTGTGTTTTGACAAAAAAGAAAAGAAGAAATCATTTCTATTCTTCCTCCCACCAAAAAGTCCAAAAACCTGATATTTATTTTATTTGCTTAGGCCTCTTCATTGTAAGCGTAACAGATTTCTGGGGGCATATGGGGCATTACAAACCAAGCAAATCAGCAAACATGATCAAATATCACAGTCATTGCATAAAAGAAAATTAAGATTACAATAAGCTTTTCCAGCCAGAATATCTAGATAATATTCTCTTTCATCTCTAGAGAGCATGTATAATCTCTAGATAAAAAGCTGTACCTCAAACACATGACTGGTGACTTAATTCAGCCTAATGATGTGAATGTACATGTGATTGAGCAAAATTAATATTTCCTGACTGGACATCTTTGCTGTCTTAGTAGAAATGAACAATAACCAGAACAAGGCTCAGAGTAAGCATGTGATGATGAATTATGCTTAAATCATTCTACTCCTAAACCTGTCTCAATAAAATTACATTCTTGCATTAACTTCTGTGATTTTCTTCTTTGAATAACACAAAAGATCTGATATAATTTTGCATAATCTAAAAAATAGTGAGTTAGAAAGCCAAAATTGTGTGATCAACATTAACAAGTTAATGGTCTCTCATTAACAAGTTAAAAATCCCTCTCAGTTACATTGACTTTTAACAGATATTTTGTTTGGCATTTTCCTTTTAAGAATGTCCTGTTTTAAGTTTTAAAATACTTAGTTTGTCTTTTAGGGCTATAAATTGCTTGACATAATACATAATGTCATTCTTACATTATTGTGTCAGTTTCAATGTACCTGACACATGGCTATAGGTATTTACTGTTATTTGCTGACCTAGCCATAAGGAAGAGGATAATATCTTTAAACATAAAACTCTTATGCAGCCCATAGTACTAAGAAAAAATGGTATGTCAGGTTCAGAACTTCCTCTCTACCTAAACAAATGTTATTTAGCTGTAGAAATTGATTTATTTAGCTTTCCATCTCTGACAAAAAAAATGAATGAAGCACATTCAAACATGGGCTAAATTAGTGTTTAACGATCAAACAGTTATCCATTCACTACTGTTTTCCCTGTAGATCTGTGCCTTTTGCATCGCCTCCTTATTGTTTATCATTTTCATCTAAGCAATGCTATTTCCCAGAAGTGCAGTCCCACTCTCTATCAACAGACATCATATTCTTTCCACTGGCTCCATTTTATTTGCCTCACTGTTCCCGCAGACCAGAATCCTTTGCCCCCAGTGTTTACTTCTCCCCCTGGCCTCTTTCACATGGCAAGTTTTGTTATGATGCTCCAGCAGGCCTAGAGAGACTGCCATGCTGCCATTATTTATGCCCAACCAGGGATTCTGAAATTTGTGGGGATGCAAGAGGGCATCATTCAATTGATTAATGAGTACTAGAATACTTGAGAGTAGAAATAAGGAGAATCAGAAAGCTCTTATTCCAAGTCAAATGCTCAGGAGAAACAAAAAAAGGCATCTCCTGTCTTACAAAAGTATTCACCCCCCTTGACCCGTAATTTGGAGTATAAACCTCAGGCTTCCACTTGATGCAATGCAATTTCAGTTCTTAAAATAATATCATATTAATAAATAAATAAACAAATAAATACATGAAAATGTTATTATGAATCAGCAACAATACAATAACATAATAGCCTAATGCTGATAGCCAATATCTTTGTTCTGAATATGGAATAAGCTTACTGTTAATTCTTGAATTTTGATGACATAGAGAAATTACTATTTTAATTATAAATTACAGGCGATTTACTGTATTTGATTTAGAGTCAAATATAGGGCAATCCTAGAAAAAACTTTTTCAATCTGCAACAAACCGGGACAAAGGTTCACTTTCCTAAGCAACTGCCAAAGCTATACTGGCCTGGCTCAAAACCAAGAAAGTATCTGTAAGTAAAGAAGACCTGAATGTTTTGTAATGTCAAAGCCCATGTCTGTTTTTGTTAGCATTCATGATTAATGGTGAAGGTTTGGGACTCTCACCTTTTCTGAATTATGCCATGTTAGATCTTCATTTCCTCTTTCTCTTCATTATGCTGCCCATCCATTATGCTACATCACTCACAGGCTGGCAGCTGTCCAGATAAACCTTGCCACAGCAAGCTCTTTAAATATATTATATCTGACATGGCAGAATAATGAGATGCTTGTTTGGCCAGTAATGGGAAAACACTACAAAATTGAAAGTCTAACAAAATAGAGCCCAGTCAGTAATTGTCTACTAAAGCAAAGAAATGGGGCAGGGGATGGGGTGGAAATACTACAACAATCACTGTAGGTTCTTATTATATGTCTAAGTCAGTGTATGGCAAGGGGTAGCAATCCATTTTAAATGGTGTGTGGGAGAACAGCAGGTGATGCAAATCCAGTCTCATTTTCTTTCCTGCAAACTACAGCCATGGTAAAATGTTACTGATTTGCCCAGTATTTGCATAGCAGACTCCAATGTATACATTCCAGAATTTTATTTAACCTGTGGGCAGAAATAGTGGAATAGATGGATTGTGAAATGAAAATATTTGGAAGAGGCTTTGTTTTTCTTACAGGCAGGGACAGACTGAGAGAAAAAGAGAGTAAAAGTGTAGGTGGGGAAGAAGAGAGACAATCCCTGAAATGTTACTATACCATCTTATCTTTTACTACTATTGTCAGTGTCTACCTCAGGTCTACACTGTAGGGTTGTTGAATGACAATCAGAATTACACCAACATTGTTGTCCTTGTATCACTAAAAATGCAATACCTAAGTCCAAACAATGAGGTTCAATCATACATACACTACAACCATCTTACTCCCCATGGAAAGTTACCATTGTCCGTGACTAAACCTAACGACGCAACAAAAATTGGTATACAAAAGGAATCAGAGCAGACCTGTATATAATGAAAATTAACGTGTTTGCGAATAACAGGAAAACACTTTCTTGGAATCATACCTGCTGTGCTTTGTGATCCTGTAGGCATCTTACCATGCAATTGCTTACAACTGCTTACAATTTGCAAAATAATAGAACTGCAAATAGAATAAGAAAACTCAAAAATATCAATGTCTAGTGTCTAGAAATAGGCTTAATAAATTAATATCTGTTCATTGTAATCATTTAATAAGAAACAGTAGAGAAATTTGTGTAGATTCAAGATATTGTAACCTCTCATTTTTTGCAGTGCATTCTTCACTTAAAATGGATGTAGTTTCCAATGTGTATTGTCTGTCCAAATAAACTTTTAAAACCTTATTGCCCACTCCCAGCTGCGTGTGTTAAAAAACCATCTGTCCTGCAACGTTTTGTTTTTTTTTGACATCCTAAACTTAGACACTAGAAAAGTGCTGTTCTTTGCATCAAAATATTTCCTGACATATTCCTGACATTTTTTTGTACTATTTTCTTCATGTGGAATACGGAACACACAAATAGTGTTTCACTAGTCAGATACTAGAATCTCAAACCAGCCATTTAAAATTTTCAGTCGTGCACCTCAATATATTTTTCATTCTTTAATTTTTTTTTCTTCATTGCACATCTAAGCATTTCTTCCTCTAATCATCACACCATACCCGCAAGAACCCCCTGAGATTAAAAAAAAAAAATTAAACACGTTCACTTGTTTTTGCCACCCAACCCCCAAATCACAAATTTCACACTCGTTGCAACATCATGGCTCACCCGTCCTGACACGTCAGTGCTCACTGAGTCGGTGCTATTTGAAACAAAATGTCTGCCTATACTGTCTGCCTCTGCTCGGTATAGTGCACTGGATGGCTGTACTGGGCTCTGCCCACTCTTTGTGCCACACTCGTTTAGCATCCATGTCTTTCGCTGTCAGATGGTATCATTCTCTACGGTGCACTCTTCTGGTCCACAAAGGACAGCTGCATGATAAATGGCATCAGATCAGTGAGACTGCATTAGTGGGCAAAGCAGGGTGCTTCCAGACAAACCATTTTAGATAAGACCAAAAGAATGGCATGCTTTCATTCTTCCATGACACAGTCATCTGCTAAAGACGGAGGCTAGAGATAACAAAACCATGCAGAAGGGGCTAAAAAAAGACAACTTCACAGCAGTGTTCAAATTAAAAGATGCATGTAATTAGTCATGTAACAAATAATGCAAACATTGTCAAAAGACCAAACATCTGTGTAAACTATCGTAATACATGTACATGATGATCAAATCTGAATCATTTGTGGTAGCAATCAAAAATTCTCAAAAATATCAGTCTAGTGCTTAGTCAGAAGGTACATGAAAAACAACTTAAGTAAAGGAGGAGAGAAAGACATGTCAGTCCCATGGGTAGAAGATGGCACCACAGTAAAAGTGTCTACCTCTACAATGCAATTCTGCTTCACTACACATGACCTTAACCATCCTCATTCCCAGCACATGCATACACAGAACAATACCAATGAAGCCATGGAGAAAATAGAATATGGCTTCAATGCACATATAAACCTCATCTGATTAACAATTTTACATCTTTAAATCTTATTTTTTCAAAATCTAAATAAGCTTTCATGTATTTAGTCAAGAAAAATTGTGACAAGAAGTGTTGCTCTGAACAGGACACTACTATTTAGTCTAATTCCAAATTATGTATAGCAAAATCGAAACATTAACTGATACAAAAAGCAAGTCGAAAGGAAATAGACTAAATTAAATGTAACTAAAGTGTGATATTGACCTTCACAAAAGTACACCATGTCACACTCTATCACATGGTGTACTTTTGTGAAGGTCAATATCACACATTAAAATATCCCTTGATTGGAAACAGTAGGCTCAAACATGTTCCAGGGTGATGATGCCCCTGTGCACAATGCAAGATTCATAAAGTTCATGGTTTGCCAAGGCTGAAGTGGAAGAATGAGTGGCTTACACAGAACCCTGACCTCAACCCCACTGAATACCTTTGGAATAAATAATAATACAGAGTGCACCCTAGGTACTGCCATACCTCACTAACACTCTTGTGGACAAATCCCCAAAGCCATGCCCCAAAATCTAGTAAAAAGCTTTCACAGACGAGTGAAGGTGATTGTAACAGCAAAGATTCTGAAGTTTAGAGAAGATACAGAACACAGTTCTACTTACTGCCTGTCTAAAAACATGTAACATGTAACTTCATGTTCATTCAGTTTAGTCATGCTGCACAGTGAGGCTGCAAATAAGTATTCATTTAAATAGAAATGTTATTAAATGCCTGGTGGATTTAGGGGCAGTGTTGGCTCAAGTGGTTAAGGCTCTGGGTTGTTAAATGTACTATAGGATTAGGGCTCAAGTTTCCACTGTTGGACCCTTAAGCAAGGCCCTAAACCTTCACTGCTCCAGGGGTGCTGTATGGTGTCTGACCCAAGGTCCAAAGATAGGATAGGCAAAGAAAGAATTTCATTGTGCTGTAATGTATAAGTGAAAAATAAAGGCTTCTATTTAGTCACATTCGGCAGCTCAGAGAGGTATGTTAGCTTCAGTGACCATACAACTGATTTCCAATTCAATTTGACTGCCAGGGAAATGATCTAAGTACATGTGGCACAGCTTAACCACTGAAAAGCCACAATAGAAGGACAGAGGTACGAAGAGGGTAAAATGGAGTGGAAACACCTCTGACTGAAAGAATGGAAGAGGTTAAAGAGAGGGGCTGGATTCATTTACATTACATTACCTAAACACTGGGGAAGTGCTCACAGATGAATCTAAAGCTCAAAGTAATTTTTGTTTACTTGTTTTTTTTCTTTCTTTTTTCTTGTTTTATTTTTACCAGTGATGGTAAAAGTCTCACTCGTTTTCATTGCTTTCACTCCCATTTCTCATTTCCCCCTTCAAATGCTATAATGATGCAACCCTAAAAAAAGAGACAGTAAGAGGGGGCATGAACACTGAAGTATAGTAATGAATTCTGACAGCTACTTCCCAGGGATGAAAATATTAAATCTTCAATGTAGCGGATGGGGGGGACATCTCTTTCTCTGTCTCTCTCTTTCTCTCATTTTGGTTTCTTTTCTCATCTCACTCTCCACTGAGGACTTACACATGACATTACCTTCCAGAGAAATCGATATAATTTTAGCTGAAGGTGCACAAGCATTTCTGTACTTCTGTTAGGGAAAGGATTGGTGTGAAAAAAGAGAGAGACAGGGAGAGAAAGAGGTGCTCATTGAGTGCTCGTTCTGCATAATGCACTTACTTGTGCACATAATGGGGTTAACACTTGACCCCCTCCAGCAATGGGAGTGCACAGAGCACATCACTGTGCAATGATTCACCATGGTACACTCACTATATCTGACTGACGTACATTTGAACTCAAACCATTCATCCATATGTGGAGACAATGACCAACTACTATAAAATAATACATACAGGCACAGGTTGTTCAGCTGAAGCTGTTCTGAGGGTAAAAAGAGGGTAGTACATATGGTCCTACTTTCTTTATACAGTAAATTGGTCAGAGAATGTATATGTATATGTGTATATGTGTCACTTAATGGCTTTCCTGTACCATTTGTCTAAGATTACTCGGTTTCAATAGACCTGTCAGATGTGGATGTGGAGATGTGGATGGCAAACCTCACAGTGTAGTTCAAAATAAACACAACAATGAGATGTGGAAATGAAAACTGGAAGACTTGTTCTAAAGTAGAAATTTAGTCATAATTCCAACAATGAACAGTAAACTCCTGTTCTACATCACAATCGGGGTATACATTTAAAATAGAGATCTTTTATTTTTATAAGTTACAAAACAAGCACAGACAATGAAAGTCCAGATGTGAGGCAGTGTTTTTAGCACCTGGCAACTAGAACAGAATAATGGTTATTGAGCATAGGATTGGCAGCTACTCCAATATGGCTTTATATTGCTTTATATGGCAGCTAATCTAATATGGGTGGGGGTGGGGTGGGGGTGGGGGGGGGGTCACTTTAGAATTAATTTTTATACTTAATCTGTACATTACCTTAACACCTATACAAAAGAACAATGGTGTTCCTTGGAAACTAAAGACCACCAGTAGCACACACAAACAAGCACTAATTAATGCAGTCATTTATTGATAATGCCACCAAAACAGTAGCTCATCAAGAGGACATAAAAAAAATTGTGGCTGTGTTTGTCCCACATCGCACAGTGAGATCTGATGAATTGCTATGCTATGAGTAGACTGTCAAGGGCAAAACAAGGGTCTCAGCGGTGATGGATTTTCTAGATGTGTAAAAAGCAGCTTTGGATGTCAACTTTCCCCTGATGCCTACTCACTAATGATCAATTTCCCATCTGGCACCAAGTGGCCTAATGTATCATTATCTTGCTCCTAAAAGAGTTTTCAAACCTGGCAAGAGACAAAGAAACAGACAGCAAGAGACAGAGTGACAGAGATAGACAGAGGCAGAAAGAAAGAGAGAGGGTGTGTGTCTAAGTCTCTGGAAAAGTCTTAACAAACATAGCCAGGAAAATTTGTGGTGGCAGCTGCATTAAACAACACTGGCTAATAAAGCTTATATATGGCATCTGTACTGTGATTAAAATGTAAGTCCCAACTCCAGATTCCAGACAAAATAGGCCAGAAATCCACAAACAGGCATACACAGACATACACACTTCTATGACAAGAACCAAAACCACACGTGGGTAGCAGTGGAGAGTTCCAGTATTAATAACAGTCAACAGTCTGATTGGATGCCTCAACTTGCTTCCCACAACGCAGTTTTATACTCCTCCATAATTAATTCCACAAAGAGAGAATCTTAATCCCAATTCGTTCTCATAATGCAGTAAGCACCCTCCCTCCTGCTGCTAACTCCAAATAGAAACATCTGGATGTGTCTTGTCAAACATGCAAGGTCTACACACTAGATAGTTTTACTGATTCCAACAGCCACACAGCTGCTTTAGCATTGCCAAAATCAAGAAACCTCCCAATTACTGAAGGACATCAAATGGCATGAGAAAAAAAATGACAGCAGCGACATTTTTCAGACAAGCATAGCTGTGTGCCTGCTTTGTTAGCCAGTAAAAAGAGAGCTGGCTGGTACTAAGCCATCTTTACCTGAAAGCATACTAGCATAAAAAGAAGCTTTGATAGATACCACAGGAAGCTAAAAAGAACTTTGTAAAAGCAGATTTTTATGACTCAAATATTCAGTGTGAACAAACATATGCAGGCAGCAGAAAAGCTCTTAACAGTTTTGTTCATGATAGACTGGAGTTGACATACTGTCACACAGCACCAGGAAATAGCAAATGCTGAGCATGGCATAATCGGGGGCCCTCCTAATACCTCAATGGAGTACAAGATCCTTGAATATAACACATAAAGATCAAAGCAGCAGGTATATTGAAAGGCAGGAAGAGTAATCTGTGAATTTCTGTGAAATCAGTGTATTTCCAATAGATAAAATACCATCATCTGTTTGTGTGGGTATGTGTGTTTCTGTATGGCTGTCGGTCATATTCACACTGATATTGGTGCACATTCATCTTATAAAGCAAAGCATAACACTCAATTTTCCAGCTTTGACATTCTGCCAGGAGGAGTTTATATGAAAGATTACAACAAAGATTACATTGATTGTCCAAGCAAACTTACACACACAGACACACATACACACAGAGATCATTTGAATTGGAACGGCACAGATGACGAAAAACAAGAACCTAATTATCATAAAACTTAAAAAGATACCTGGTGTTAATTGAATTCTATAAGCTACAGCAGACACACGAAATTTTAGGGCATTTGATCATATAGTTTTCATCCATTAAATGGCAAAGGTACTACATGAATGTAACTAAAACTTTTCCAGAATTGCTTAATTTTGATGTTTGTATACTCAACTGACAAAATCTGGCAAACCCAATCATGAAAATCCGTTCAGTCGAAAGCTGCACTTAAGCATGCTGTTTAGAAAGAGATGTGGGAGAGAATTACAACACAAAAATACAGCTCACTGGATATATCAGGACAACCTGAAGACATAGCAAAAGCAGAGAAGAGAGTTGAATATATGGCAAGATCTCATATCCAAACTACTGCAAGTGAAGTCATTCAGGTGGCTCGTATGCCTTAAGAAACTCATGATTTATACAACAATCCTCCTCCATAGCACTGGCTCCCTCATTCTGAATGTCTCCATTTTGAGTTCCCAAAATTGAGCATTAGCCACACTGTGGACGCTGGCCAGAAAGTGTGTGGTTATGAGCAGTAGCCTTCATCTAGAACAAAAATCTGTCTTCCATCTCCCTGTTCAGCGGTGGAGTGTCAGTAATAGGAATGTTTAAGGCTGAGTGCATATTACACTACTACGACTTTCATAATCTCTGAATTCACTCACTATTCCACATTACATGTTTTTTATTGCATTGCTATATTGTGAACATTACATAAGCGAGTAGTATACCCGTTATGGCCGTTCAGCACCAAAATTAGTCAAAGACTGGGAAATCAGGGCTAAATCATGTACGTGGTACTAGGCTTTATTGGCAGTCACATTAATCAATCTAATCAGAAGAATTGCATGGCGCAAACTCTCTCAATTGTGCCACAGTTAGTAAAATCCTGAATATAGATGATCAATATTCAATTACAAATTGTTTCTGAGCAAAGAAAACCGATAAAGAAAGTCCAGCCAATTAGTCTTACTCACATGTCACACAGGATAACATTTCAAACAATCTTACTAGCTACTAAAAGGTTCATTAAAAAATGGCAAAGCAATTTAAAACTAACAGCACATGAAGACAATAGAGATAACTTGAATAAATCAGTTTGAACCATACCCTTACCTTTTCCCTTTTCTTTTTGTTCTTATAATTTAATAAATTACAGTATAGGGTTTGAAAACAAGTGCAGAAATTTTTGAAAATGTACAAACCATTTCTGCGGTTTTTCAAAAGGCACCTAATTAATCTACTTCCTGACAAGCAGCACATATTCCTTTGAGAACAATAAACAAGTCAACAATGACTAGTAAGGTGTCACATTTAGCAGCTTTTTAAATTACACTGTAAGTTTTAGCAAAATGTGTCAGTTTTAACCAGTTAAACATATTTATCACGAATAAAGCAATTTACAGTCCACTGTGTTTGAGCTTTGTTCCATTTGGCCTGACCTGCATTAATGCAAGCAGGTATTAACATCATTTCTAAGATATGTATAGAAGACAATGTCCATCTATGTTTATTGGTACAGTTCTGGTGCCCCTATAACTGCCACCCACTCCATATATGATTGACCCCTCTGGCCCTGCCGGTCAGCGCACTACAAATCCGAAAAGCTTCCCAGCATCTCCATGGTGACAAACCCTGGCCAAACAGATGGCCTTAGTGCTGCAATTAAAAATGGAGAAAGTGTGAGCAGTGAGTGAGGGGATAGAGACACAGGGGAAAGGAAGCTGACAAAAAAAAAAGAGCGAGAGAGAGAGCGAGAGAGAGAGAGAGAGAAAGAAAGAGAGAGAGAGAGAGAGAGAGGTATAGTGCAAGAGAGATGTAAGAGAAAATGTGGGTCAGGATCAGGGGGAGTGGGGCAGGGAAAATGAAGCTTACTCTGTTGCAGAGCCACAATATACTCTTCCTCAAATGTACTCACAAGGGCACAGCCATGTGTATATATACATTTGTGCATACAATTTCCATTGCTCTCTCTCTCTCTCTCTCTCACACACACACAGACTCTCGCACACAAACACACACTCAAAAAACATTTCCCGCAATCCCACCTCTTCCCATCCAGAAGCTAAGGGCATTAAGGGAAAAAATATATAGCTCTGACAATAAAACAGAATAATATATTAATAAAGGCTAGAAGAAGAAAAATCCATGCAGTCCTCCCAGGGGAATTAACTCACTAAAACAGGGGTTACCAATAAATATTTTTCAGTGTTTATTCAGTGTGTTCTTAAACTAAATATACATATGACATACCCTTTATTCGCATGCACACCATTAAATGTTATCAAATGCTGAAATTGTGTAGTTTAAACATAACTTTTAAAGAATTCACAATTGTATTTGAAAATAAATAGGCAATATTTATTTTACTGGTTCTGAAGTCTGTCACTTGGCATTTATTTGGTTATAAATGAGATGACATTTTATATTACAGGTTTGTGTAAATGTGTTGAAGAGTTGTTGAGCAACCTTTAGAATAAATCACACTTGAAAGTATATTTAATTTAATTTACAAGTAAATGAAAAACAAAAAAATGGAAAACAAAAATGTACTATGTATGCCTAGGTCACTTACAGGAAAATTCCTAAAAATCACTAAAATTACTAAAGGTACTAAAAATGATGCACAAGATATTCTGAAACAAAATAGTACTCAAGAAGTGTTAGGTATATACCTGTTTCAAATGAGCTTTTATTGACCATATTTAATGCAGAAATGCATTTGAGGTATTTTGGCATAACTGAGAGCTATATCTGAATGCTGGCCAACAAAGATAATTCAGTGGATTTTAGGACCTGGAAGCATTTGATAATGCACCACAGTCTAATGAAACTAAAAGAAAAGGAATGCCAAAAAAAAACGCTGTTATAGTGAACCTATGTCACGCTTCCAACATGGCTCATTCAGAGCTGCAGCAATCCCAAAGCACTCTGGCCTCCCTCCCCCACTGAGCCAATGCGTAAATCAGTCGTCGTCGTCCCCCCCCACACACACACAAACATACACAAAGCCAACTGTTTTTTATGTTTCTTCCATTAATTAAAAAGGAAACTCCATTAAGTCATATATGTCATTGTTTATAAGACAAGCATAAACAGGGTTGGCCAAGTGGTTCAATATTATCTTGTAAAAGGTCTGGATGTGGAATAAAAATTATGAGCTCATAAATCTCATTTCTTTCTTTCTTTTTTAAATAATCCTAGTTAAGGTTTGGTCATTGAAACACACAGCTTTGCTTTTTGTTAACAGAGAAACTACACAGATTCCTAATGGCAAAAACAGGATCCACAAGTCAGGCCAACCTAGTCTGCTGAGATCTGAGTTTCTGCTTTGAGTGTCTGATGGATGCACCAACAGAAAGCCAAGGATTTCTTCAGAAAGAGAATTTCTGGGTGGAAAATGTAATTATTCTGCTAGCCTAGCATTGGTGTAGGAGGAGGAGGTCAAGGTTATGTTGGCATAGTATGGTTCAAAATTGATTTTAGCTAAGCATACATGACATTGTGTGGGATTTTTATCTGCACAACTAAGTTACCCTCCATCTCACCATCCAGATATAACTTTGGCAGTCTATGGATCACCAGATTTGGCTCATACCACTAACAACACAGCAGTACTTAAGCTACTTCTAGCTCTCTTACTGGTTAATGCCATAGTTATGCCAAGCCTTCCAGTGCCATGCCAGATTCTAACCTCCTGAGTCGCTCTTCTGGCACAAAACCACTTTTTAGGCTGTTAGCAATCAAGGAGGGGTCTACACTAATTACAGGAGAAATCTACAATGAGTACAGTTTGACGGCTTCAGGGTGGGGTCTACTTAAACCCTCATCTCCTGATCACTGCTTAGCAGTAAATTACCTATTGCCTCAGGTTCTCTTTAGATTTTTAAACAGTGTAAGCTTGAAATATATTTAAAAACACAGAAAGTGAACATAGAAATTATGGTTATAATGCTAACAAGCTCAGAAAAAATATCTTGTTGTCGTACTTAAATTACAAGCATTTTAAACACAATGTAAATATGATTTAAAAAAATTTTTGTGTTCACAAGAAAAATTTGACTGTTAGAAAGACAATAAACAGAACATAGTTAAAATTAGGTATAAAAGGTTAGGGGTATTTTAAGTATCGTTGACAGACGGGTGGAGACAGATTGATTGCTAGGATAAAATGAGTACTTATGGCTCTGGCGTCCCCTTAGGGAGAGGAACTGTGTCTGAGAGCTTGGATAAAGTCAATTCATTATCAGTGTAGGATTAATGCCTGACTTCACTCTTCATTCAAATGGATGGTGTATTGTGGGTACTTAGAAATAGATTCTATACAGAACGGGTAAAACAAATTGAGACCATAAGCAATTATTTTTGTGCCACGTATTCTTGAAACCGTTTCCCCTTTTTCCCTTTTAACCCCTCACAACCTGGCCATAGATTATATGACCCACTGGATCATATTACAAGCCTTTTAAATGTCAGTGCAAATGTTTGTCACAGATAAAACAGAGACTACTTGTGACACAGCTCTATTGTGATGAATGAGAGCCACACCCTCTAGCACAGGCTGATTTACTCCCTTAACCCCTCTCTTAACCCTCATGTTCTGTTAATCACTTAATAATAAATGTCCCACTGACCCAAGCTATTTCCTTTCATATTACCAATCCAACTGACACAGACATTTTTCATGCGTTGTTTCTCATCCTCCATTCTTTCTCTCCTCTCCAAGACGTCAATAAACAAATGAAAATTTTCAACTGTACAGCTTTCCCTCCCATTTGTCCACCCATGAAATAAAGCTATTAGAGAATATCTGAGAAAATATTAAGGCAAATTTTTTATTTTTCTTCTACAAGGTAGCGGTGCACAACCACTCAGCCTGAAATGGGAAAATCAATAGCTGATGGCAATGGTTACTTTAGCATTATCCCTTCTACTGGGCCACAGAAGGATCAATGCCAAACTGCAGGCTCTCAACCCTGCGTGTTCCATGCCCTGTATCTTTACCCAAACCTGTGTCATTTTAATATTTATTCTAATACCTTAGCTAGTCCAAATCCAATCCGTTTGTTGTTGTTGCATTGTGATTACAGCTTTGTTGGAGGAAATAGTGTAGGCATGAACAGATCTAGCTCAAGTCCATGTTCTGAAACTTGGTAAGATTCAACAATGGTTCAGAGACACACAGCTACAGAGGATACAAAAGTTGTATTTTGGGTTTCTTCCAACCAACTGTCTCTAAACTGCCTGTAGCAGCATGCTTCTTCAATGCAGGTTTGGTGTATGTAAACAGTTGACCCAGTGTGATATATATATATATATAATATAGCATAAAGTGATGTAACGGCTTCCTGGTGGTTCAGTGGCAGGATCCCATGAATAAATGAGCCTAGGTTTATGCAAACATTTGGCTTCAATTGTATATTTCTAAAAGATACAGAGACAGAAATAGAAAGGTAGATTCAAAGACTGCGATGATCATAAAACAGCACATGCCTCCAGATAACAACAGCACCTCATAGCAGATCACAGTCTATTCACTCACCTCTTACTTTCTCTCTCTATCTATATCTCCTCTCATCTACCCCCACCCACCTCCATTAACACATTTCAAATGAAATGGCAGGTATATTCATCCATTTTCTATATTCCCTTGACAAGCTTTTATGTAGTTAAGTGATCACAGGGCAAGTTTTACCCAATGAAAGCATATGAATGTAGTAACATTACAATAAATAAACCTGTTTCTTTCTGAAGCGTGGTTATGTTGGTTTAGTCTAAAATAATGCGCAAGTTTTGGCCAGGAATGATCCAGTTTCTTAAAGGTTAATGTCCAATTATCTAACTAACTGCTGTTACCCTGAAAATATTTTGGACTTGAGTACTGCTTGCCAACCATAGGTTGCCTTTCCCTTATATGGGAGCTCAAGAACAGCTGGAATGAGCCAACTGGTGAACCATTTGTTTTTAATAGGTTTAAAAAGTCAATTTTAATCTGTAAGTACTGGTAATAAATATTATATGTCTGCCAGAAATATAATATGAAATAGATTGTAAATTCCTTACATTAAAACTCAGTTAATATGGTTTACAGCATAAGGTTTATTATCCTGAAGGCATTATGTTTAAGCAAACCTAGTGCAGAGAGAGGCTGCAGAGGCTTAAGCAAACCTAGTGCAGAGAGAGACAGAAGAGCAGGAAGTGAGAGAAGAAACAGAAAGGCAAGACAAGAAAGTAATAGAATCATAAGAGAATAAATGAGTTGTGTCTATTTACAAAAGCCTGAAATTAATTTTAACAATGAATGTCCAGCCCATATCTGCAATTAAGTTAAATACACCAGGACATCATTCCAGCTGATCTGTCTATACAGGCCAGAGCTAAGGGTGAAGGACTTAAACATCTAATCTCTGAATCAAGATAAGAATCATTAAATCACTCTAAAACAGGGCAAGCAATACTGGTTCTTGGTCACTGATTTTCTATGGCTTCAAAGTTTAAAGCAAAAAATTGCAGCTGCGGTCTTAAGACTAAAGCCATAGTAGAAGTAAAGTCATGCAGCCACTAAGAAAGTGCACACAAATTCACGCACACAGGCACCATAATAAGAGGTGAACTTCACCTTCAGGGCTACTTCATGCTTACGAAGTCCATTACTTCTGCATCATTACACACTCCGCAGCCTTAGGAAATGAATATTTAATGTATACTTGTACTTAATCATTTATTTGTGCTCTATATGTGTGGTGCTCCTGTGTGTTTATTCATGCAGCTTTTTCTCAGGAACAGAAGAGTTCACCTCTAAACCAAATGTCCACATCCATGACAAAAGAAGAAAAACATAAAAATCAAATGATAAAGTATTTTACATGCTGGCTCTGTTAAAATATTTTTAGCCTTAATCTTCAATGTTCTTCCCTGCCCAAGAGCAAAACCATTCTAACAGCTCGGCAAGAAATTAACCCAGTCATATCATAAAAGACAGGTCAGTCACCCCCTCTCTCCTTCAACCCATCTGAATGTCTGTATAATTACTTAACACACATCTGAGAATTACACACAGTACATCTGCCAAATGCCACGCCATGTGTCAATGTCTAGCAAATACACATATCCTTTTCACACAGGCTTTCTCTCAAGGACAGATAAACAGACCAAGAAAAACGGTGAGAAAAAATTACCTCTTCCTTACAGCAACCCTTGCAGTTAAGAAAACACTCACTGAGATATGGCTGATGAGCAGAACAGATTTTCACTCATTTGCAGGCTCAATGACCTTCCGAAAACACACCTGTTTCTGGTCAACAGTTTTCATGCTCTTCCCCCTGTATCTGTTCATTAGCTTTCAGAGCAAAACAGATGTTTCTGTTCAGCAATTATACCTATATTAGTGCCAAGAAGACATGGAAATCGATTCAAAAACTAAATCGAGAGGCATCATACTTTGTAACACATACATCTTCACCCAGAGAAAATCCTTATATAGCCAACATAGAATGGCTGGTTGGAATAGTAGAAAGATATTTGTATCTAGAATAAACAGTGAACTGCTGTTTGTTGTAAATATCATACTGAGGAATACCTGGGTGGCTAATTGCAATTAATTTTCAGTCTGTAGTTTACAAGCAGCATCGTTCACACTCTGGGCACCAAACAGGTGGCCCGTATGGTGTCTAATCTGAGCAGAGGCTGACATTTGTTAAATTTGCATGTTGCCAAATTTTTACTTGGATTACACTTCCAAGCTAGACAGATTCCCATTTGTAATTGCAATTATGTAATTGTAATTCCCATTTTTAATTAAAAAAGCTATTGCATTTTGTATAAATTGGACTATTAGATCTTTATTAGATTAGAAAATTATAATTTCTGGACTATTATCTGGGTTGTTTGCCATCCTAGCTACTAATATGTAGATAATTTCCATTAAAAATTTGGTTGAGATGATCCTCCTAACCCTGGTGAAAGACTTTCAACTTTCACCTTGGTGAAAGGTCTGGCAGACCTCAAAGACATTCCTGTGTGAAGAAGGCATCCACTTTGCCGTATCCAGCATACATCAAGTGTTCTGCTAGTGAAGAACAGACCATTTTGTCTTTAAAGACATATAACCGATTTGATACATTACGGGTAACGTAGAAGAGCCTCTTTAAGATTGAACCTCTGTATAATAAGAAATGGAAATTAATATTGTACGTTAGATTTGTATGTTCTGTTCTTTAGATTTCTGTTCTCTCTCTCTCTCTCTCTCTCTCACTCTCGCGCGCGCGCTCTCTGTCTCTCTCTCAGACACACATTTCCCAGGGATGACACATTTCCAAAATATTGGGAAATATATATCTGCTACATTATGTGAATTAGGAAAGTGGCTTATACCTTGGGAAAAAGGAATTACAAACTATCCTAAAAAAAAAAAGCAAATATATATTTCTAGAAACAACCTCATTAGTGATCATTTCTGTGATGTTTCCACTTGTTGTTTTTTGAAGTGCTGTTTTCAATTATATACAGGAATAAGACACACATAATCAGAGCTATTGTAAGCACAGATCATTCTGATTGGAGTGTTCACTGGGAACTGATTTCAATATGAGATGATGCGATGAGAGTGACTTTCTACCATCATCAACAGCAGGCTTTATTCAGTAAAAATTTCAAAGTGTCTGAAAGCAAGCAATGGAAATACCAGTTGTGTGAATATCTGTACCACATGCCACTTTCTCTTTAAATCAGTTTTACAAAGGCAATGTTGAAGATGTGACCAATCACCCTTGTTTGAATACATTCCTACACATCAGACACTGCTGGTCTGGATTCTATTGTAAAGGTCACAACAGGATGTATATCACTTAGCACTTCAAAAGAGCTTGACTTTAATAGGCCAGATCTTTGACCTCAACCTCATTGACTATCCTAAAGGTGAATGACTGTATCGTTATGTTTGCTTCTAAAGAAGAGTAAACACAAGTGCCACACAACAAGCCCCCTGAATTTTTCCCATTTCCTATCCTGTATCTGTCTATTGCCTAGGTGTTCAGGCTATCTACTGCTCATCAGATGAATGTAAACAGCTGCAAATGCCACTCAAACATAAATAATGTGGTCAACTAGTAATCGAAGAATGATTTTTTTTCCTTTACATCTCTCTAAATTAAAATCTTCAAAAGACCTAGACCATGATTACTTTCACAATTTCCTAGCCTTAATTAAACCAGCAAGTTTCCAAAATTCCTGTGTTTGTGAGTAAAGAGCAGTTACCACAAATGCCATATAATATTAGTACCATACAAAATTGTCAATCAGAGGTGGCTATAACGGTCAATTTCCTGTCCTTCCAGAACAGCATGTGAAGACTCTATTATCTGGTAATGACAATGATAATGTTCATCATGACATGTAATGTAAAAACAAGTCTTGTTCTTTGCAATCAGAAGGCTTATAAAAGTGGTGAATATTTAAAAGAGCACTCCTGTCTTCTTTTCCCAAGCTCTCTGACTGAACAGCTTCAAAAGACCGAAAATGTGATTGCCTTGGCCAGCAACTAATCCCGATCTCTACCATGGACCAAAACAAAATATTCACATACGACTTTTAGGCAAAACCCAAACATCAGCATACATTTTTGCATCCACATCCGTTCCAAAATTGAATTCCAAAATGTTTCCATTTTAAAAATTCAATCTTTAAATTGTAATGAGGTTAATTAAGGTAAATGGTTGTAACCTTTTTTCGGAGAAAGGGCTTATAAACTAACGAGGATTTTGTTCAAATGAAGCAAGGTTATTCATCTGTTCTAAAAACAGGTGTATCAGTGTGCATTAATATATGTGTTCTTTTATTTATTGTACTGTTTTTAAGGCGTCAGACCACAGTGTACTCAGAGGATTAACCTGATCACTCCCACACAGATAAACCTTGAAATGTCATCTTTGAACTGATACATTTTATATATAACTTAATGACAAAAAATAGTGACCTAAAAAATGTTAACAAAAGCAGTCTTTATTTCTGCCAGAGTAGAAAGCCAATAACGCAAACCCCTAGAAAAGCTTTACAGATATTTTCATCTGATGTGACAAATCAGGGAAAATAACTTACATTACTTATCCTATATGATTAGTCGTTCACAGTGTTAGGTTTATGAAAGGATCTATAAATATATTCATGTGGTATTTCTGTTTTAAAGAATAACTATAAATGGAAACAGACTGAATCAAAAAAAAAAAATCTGCCAAACAGACCATATCTAGTTCATAAATAATCTGGCCTGACTCCTACCCTTCTGTCAACAGTCAAGCATGCCAAGTGCAATCCCCAGTCCTAATTACATGAACAAATCATAAGTATATTATCCTGATAATACGTTCAAACTTGATAAGACTGAACCATGAACTTAATGTGGAATGTGTGAAATCTATCTGTTAACAAAGAGTTAACAGAATGATCCTGTAATCATATTTCCCCAATGTGCTGTAGCTTGCCATGATGGGTAAAACAAGATGCAGCATGTTCACATAATTCATGAGTCTGCTTTAATCCTGGGCTACAAAATACTCCTAACTCTGTTACTTATGTGAACACACTTTGTTGTGAAATTTCTGTACTCTGATACAAATGTCTGGTTCTGAGACAAATAACGAATATATGCCTAAAAGCTCAGCCTCCGCAGCTGCTAATTACAGGAGGCAATTTTCATCCTGATAATTTAAATACATGTTTTGTACACAATTAATATTGTAGACTATCCTAAATGTGCTGGATTTGACAATGGGGATTGGCTATGTTTGTGTATTCTGAGATCAAGCTGTACAGATCTCAGACATTGCCTCTTTGTGCAAGCTCACAGCCTCACCCAGCTGTGTCTGTGTGTGGATTTACATTTCTACAGCTTGAAATCACAAGTCGCAGCTTGCAAACAAATTGCCTGTAAAGAGAAAGACTTGTACTAATCATGGGAGAAGGAAGGCTGTGGCTCAGCAAAGAATTACAGACATTTTGAAACAATGCAGAAAAAGCCGATAAGGACTGGTTTGTAAAATGTAATTCATTTCAATAGTAATCTCTGGAAATGACTGCATGAGAAGAAAAACTGGGTGCAATCTTTAATAAGTTTGACACATACTCTATCCATTGTTTCAGGTCTGTCTGTACAAAGAAATTATCTACCCAAGGTTAAATGATATGGGAATCTAAGCTGAATTTGACAAAGAAGCCAAAGAAGCTGAAGGCAAGCTCGCTCAAGAGCAAGGAGTTTTCTTGACCTCACTCTGTTTACAGCACTAGCAGTTAGAGAGAGCAGTGTGAAGGTTTTTCTAAATAGTAGTTTATTTAACTGTGGCTTTATTGAGAAAAATGGGTTTGTTGTTTAAGTCTCAGAGGAAAATGACAGCTGGACAACGGCATGTACATCTTCATCTCTTTCAAATTCTACACCTTCAGAGTTACATTCAGTGTTTTATGTGCTGTTTTCTCATTTTCACATGAAGCAAGGCCAACAGAGGCTATTGAGAAGATAAGATTCAAGCCTGATGACATGTTATATTAGTAGGTTTAATGAATGTCATTTGGCACCTTAATCGGTCACAAAAACACTTTACACAGACTATCTATAATAATAATAATAATAATAATAATAATAATAATAATAATAATAATAATAATAAAACATAAGTTTGGAGACTTTTTTTTATAACGCAAGTTAATTTGGAAAATTAGTTTTGTTGAACACCCTACTGAGTTTTTTTTTTAGTTTTTCCTTCTAGGAAAATCCTTAAAATAAAAGTGTCAGAGACAGTTTAATGTAGAACACTAACTATCTAAAGAAAAGTGTGTGAACAACGAATGGCTTGAAAATCGTGTTTAATATATATGTACAGTATATAGTGTTCTGTTGAATTACTCTGAAAAAAGTAATTGCTTTAAATGATAAATGATAGAATACACGAACATGGAAGAATTCATCATAGGAAAGACATCTAGCGAAATCTTTTAAATGGTTAACTTCGTATTAGTGATCTTTATCCTTCTTTCTTAAGATGACTATCTCTTAACTGGCTGGAACATTTTATGGAGTCTTGCCGCATCGCATCGCATCCCTGTCGCCATCTTCCTCCTGCACTGAATGCCAAACCAGGGTGCTTGCGTTCAGACTGTCTCTTAAATTTTACATTTCATTTTGTAGTATCCTCCTACTCGGGTTCATGCCAAACATGCATAATGGGAGCTGGGTGTAAGTGACCCTGTCATATTGCGTTACGCGCAAAATAAAAGTCGGTATTGATTTCTTTTATTAACACATTCTGACCCCTAGAGCGCAACGGTACGTACCTGGTGTGTTCATAAGAACCACTAAGAGTATCCATGAACTGGCTTGCTTTGCCATGGTGCAAGCCGTGAACCGAAAATCCTGTAGAAACGCGCGAGCACTTCAGAATAATAAGTTCAGCCCCATACACTTTGAAGCGCCTTTGCAGAGACTCCGGTACGACTTGTTCTTATGCGCTCGACCCGACACAAAGCCCCTGTGATCTAAAACAGATGTAGGCTGATCCTGGATCGCGGACTTGTCAAGTCAAATGGTGATACAGAATAAAAACTGCGGATGGTCGTTACTGTTAGCTCAAGAGATCCGGCTACACAACTGACACTTTGCTTTTCCTCTCTTTCCACCGTGCCAGTACGGATACAGTCCGGTTTAACAATGCGCTTTAGGTGCGTCAGTGCCTCTGAACCCCAGGTCCCTGTTTTCCGCCACAGAAACAGGCCTTTTTTGTCTCTTGTCTTTCTTACTCAATAGTAGGATCCGCGTGAAGTTCTAATGTTCCCAGTTTTCACCCTTGTGTGTGCAAACGGGGATTATGAGATTATTCTGAGGTTGTTCGCGAATGTCAGCACAAAAACCGAGTCGTGCGCTTTCACCTAGAAGGTTTTACAAAGTAAAAAAAAAAAAGCGGGGTCGTGTGATTCAAATGAAACTCGATCACCTGAACTGATGTAGCGGACAGCGCGAGCTGACTGAGAACCGAATCTGGTGACGTAATAAAGTAGGCCGGGGATCCAAATGAGACCACGCCCTCTACAGAGAGGACAGTTTGTAGGGATGTAGCAGCCAATCGTGCTCTTAAAAAGTACTTTATTACGTCATAACTGATAGATCACAGATAGAATAAACACTAAACCATTTCTTAGGCTGCGACCAATTTTCGGTCATGTTTTAGACGTGTCTGTTTCTGTAAAGCAGCCTAATTTACAAGCTTTAATTGTGTGTGCTATTTAAACTATTAAGCTAAGTATACTACTTATTAAAATTCTAGATTTGTTATAAATTATTAGATTCATTATTATAAATTCTGAAGTCCAGCAGTTTGGGCTATACGTTTTTTTATTTTAGTATATGTACAGTCGTATGCAAAAGTTTAGGTACCCCGGACAATTTCCATGATTTTCATTTATAAATATTTGGGTGTTTGGATCAGCAATTCATTTTGATCTATCAAATAAATGAAGGACACAGTCATAACAGGTGCATACATTTGGGCACCCCCACAGAAAAATGACATCAACATTTAGTAGAACCTCCTTTAGCAGAAATAACAGCCTCTAGACACTTCCTATAGCCTGTAATGAGTGTCTGGATTCTGGTTGAATGTATTTTGGACCATTCCTCCTTACAAAACATCTCCAGTTCAGTTAGGTTTGATGGTTGCCGAGCATGGACAGCCCGCTTCAAATCACCCCACAAGATGATTGAATGCGTTTGCATACCTCAAGCGACTCCGTTTGTGGTGTGTATGCAGAAAAGGCTTCTTTTGCATCACTCTCTCGTACAGCTTCACCTTGTGCAAAGTGTGCTGAATTGTTGAATGATGCACAGTGACACCATCTGCAGCAAGCTGATGTTGTAGGTCTTTGGAGGTGGTCTGTGGGCTGTTTTTGACCGTTCTCACCATCCTTCGCCTTTGCCTCTCCAATATTTTACGTGGCCTGCCACTTCTGGCCTTAACAATAACTGTGCCTGTGGTCTTCCATTTCCTCACTATGTTCCTCACAGTGGACACTGACAGCTTATATCTTTGCGATAACTTTTTGTAGCCCTCCCCTAAACCTTAATGTTGAACAATCTTTTTTTTTTTAAGTCATTTAAGAGTTGATTTGATTCCTCCATGTTGCCACTCTTCAGAGGAGCGTCAAAGAGAACAACTTGCCATTGGCCACCTTAAATACCTTTTCTCATGATTGGATGTGCCTGTCTATGAAGTTCAAGGCTTAATGAGCTCATCAAACCAATTGTGTGTTCCAATTAATCAGTGGTAAGTAGTTACAGGTATTCAAATCAACAAAATGGCAAGGGTGCCCAAATTTATGCACCTGTCTAATTTTGTTTTGATGCATATTGCGCATTTTCTGTTAATCCAATAAACCTCATTTCACTACTGAAATATTACTGTGTCCTTCAGTTATTTGATAGATCAAAATGAAACTGCTGATCCAAACACACAAATATTTATAAATGAAAGTCTTGGAAATTGTCAGGGGTTCCTAAACATTTGCATACAACTGTATCTATATAATACATATCTAACACATTTTTCTGTTTTTTTTATGCTAAAAAAAAATCAGTACTAGTGGACATCAGTGCAGTATTTGGAACTATTCACATATGCACCTTTAAGAAGCATTTTATCCCTGATTATTAACATTTTATCCCTGATTTTTTTTTTTTTATATGCACATATTTTATTAGTTATTACAGTTTGTTAGTATAGATGACATCTTTGACATTGTGTTGGGAAATGTAAAAAAATGTAATCCAAAAACATGGTCAAACAGCAAGCAAGGTCATGCAATGAGCAAACAGCATAAACAGGGACAGACAAGGTCAAACATTTGAATAGCAAAACAAGGTAAAAACCAGAGAAACAATCAGTGAGTGAAAACGCTAGAAAGAGACACAGAGCATATACTTTGTACTGCATGTGTCTGTTCAGAGTCATTATATACTGTGAGACAGTGCTGTGAAGATGATTGAGTCCAGGTGTGTGTAATCAGTAATCTGGTGAACATGAAAGAGAGATAATTTGAGTATAGTCCTCATTGGCCATGTTTTAGGCCATACTGAATTTTGGTATGTGTAGATAGATAGCAATAAACAATACATGTTAATAACTGCACATTTGCATGAGACCTGCCCCCCTGGCTGAAGTATACTATTTGTAGGCATAGCTAAAAATACAAAAATTACCTTGAAATGTACCATTTTTTAAAGAATGGTACATTTCAAGGTAATTTTTGTATTTTTAGAGCGAGTGAGACCTATACCAGTGGCCATTTTGTTGGGTACCGTAAAAAAAACCATCAAAATCAGGTTTTCTGGTTTTCAGTGTTAAGATAATTCTACAGTGCTAGACATTTCAATAATGACGTTGCTGTGTACAGTTGTTTTATGTAAGCAATAAAATAAGTAAACATAATGAGGAGAATGAGCTTATCCACAATTAAAAACCTCAAATGGAATGATGGACCTAACTCATCAGGCATTTTGAATATTTGTTTGTTTAAATACAGGCAATAAAAAAACTCTCTGGTTTCTCAGCAGATGAAGGAGTTTTGTCCTAAATGTTCTGATTCACTGGAAACATTTGTACTACTCTGAACTTTTCTTGTACTTTTACTTTTATTTTGACTATACATTCCACTTTTTCCAGACTTGTTCTGCAGTTTCTTTCAGTTTTAGGGCATTTCTCCCTTCGGTTTCCTGATCAGGGGGTGAAATACATGCTATGTTGGGTTAGTCTAAAATTTGGTCAACCTAAAATCTTCCCTTATTAAAACTTAATGGAATCATTTGTTGTATTGGCAGTGTTTTTTGGCCATTATCTTGCTGCAGTTTGTAGTTTTGCCCAATTGGATTCAATGCCTTTAAACTGGCAAGCATGCTGCTGTAGAGTTCTAAATTAATTATGCTGCTATAGATCATTAGTTGCAAAATACATGACAAAGTGGGTTATGAAACCAGCAAGTAATTTGGAAAGGAAGAGGTATCTGAATCATTAATTTGTTTATTGTGAGGTTCTGGAACTCCCTGGCTTGTTTGCTTTCAGACAGTGGGTCCTGTTTAAAATCTATTGACTGGAGGTATCTGCAGTCTTTGTCATCCTACTAGCTTGTGGGTGATAGCCAGAGCTGAGGATTTATGCCACTCCCTGCTTTCAAATGATTCTATTCTAGATATGAGATGTGAACTGTGCTTAACATTGACATTGAGCGCTAGGAAAACTGAAAAGACCATCTGTCAAGGTATACAGTAGATTGTAGGCGGCGTGCTTAAATAGCACAGAAAAAGCTTTTAATGTCAGGTACCGTGGAAGTGCTACCTCCAAGATGGCCAACAAACTGGAAGTGACATCGCTGAAACTGGAAGTGCATGCAGCGTTCTGACATTTCCTACCATCTGGATTGCAGGTAATTATCTTTAATTATCCTGTGATGTAATTGGGGAAAACAATTTATTTCCTGCTGACTAAAAGTAATAAAGCATAGAGCTATTCAATATACACAAACACAGACTTAAGCAAATAGCCAAATTAAACTCAAGCATTGCAGCAGTGTTACCAAGAAGGCCATTAACTACTTGGTAATTATTGTAGGCGACTAATAAATAAACACTAACTACAAAGCACTGGTTTTAGTCTCTGCTTAGGTGCCTGAATTGTTTTCAGCTGCAGTGAGGTTAACTGTTGTCATCTCTGATGCAGAATTTCAGTTCGGTTTCAGAGTTTAGTTTCGGAATTGAGGTTGTTGTTAATGAAATAAAAAATAAATATTCTGCAAAATATATATTGGTGATTGTCAGTGACTTTAGTGCAAGCATTATTGAATGATCAATGCACTGTTCAAAAAAAGTGTTTCTTTAATATTCATTCATTCAACTTCTACCGCTTATCCGAACTACCTTGGGTCACGGGGAGCCTGTGTCTGTCTCAGGCGTCATCGGGCATCAAGGCAGAATACACCCTGGATGGAGTGCCAACCCATCGCAGGGCGCACACACACTCTCATTCACTCACGCAATCACACACTACGGACAATTTTCCAGAGATGCCAATCAACATACCATGCATGTCTTTGGACCGGGGAAGGAAACCGGAGTACCTGGAGGAAACCCCCGAGGCACGGGGAGAACATGCAAACTCCACACACACAAGGCGGAGGCGGGAATTGAACCCACAACCCTGTAGGTGTGAGGCAAACGTGCTAACCACTAAGCCACCGTGCCCCCCTGTTTCTTTAATATATAATAGGAGAAAATATATATATATATATATATATAAAACTAAAGAGATGATTGTTGACTTCAGGAGCGACCACTCTGAATATCCACAGATCATCTGTAGAGATCGACAAGAGCACCAAATTGTGTCCAAGATCTATTAGCAAACTATCATAGAAACATGTGTGTGCATGTGGGTGTTTGTGCACACAAAATAAGACTGGGAACAAGAAGTGGGGGGAGAAGAGTGGGGCATGCCTATGCCAGGATACCAAAACGTTCAATCAACTGTCCTCTTGGGTAGTCAGGCAATGAACTGCTCCCACATAAGCAGATCAATAACATTCTCAGCTGTATGCTCCTCTGCTATCTTTTGACAGTTTTGGATTGAAGCTTTTATATAAATGCAAATAGGTTAGTGTGCCAGTGAGCAAAAGGGTGACTGTGGTGTTCAGGGGTTGGTATATAGCTCGATTTAGGTCTGGGTACACCAGAATGTTAGCAACTGGAAGCTGATGGGGTTCAAACTGGGCTTCCCTTGACAATAGCAGCAGTATTTGAACAGCCCATTGGTCCTCAACCTGAGCTTGGACTTGTGCCTGGAAGTGCTGCTCCTGCTTCACGCACAGCTTAAGACCCACTTGCAAATGCAGGAGACCCAAATGCAGGATAGCGTACAATAAACAGGTTTATTAAATAAAAGACACAAAACAATAAGCAAAGTGGCACGGTTAAATACACAAGACAATTAACACATCAGGAATAGGTGTGCAGAGGCGGGGAGGAAGAAACAAGGGCGGGGCAGACACGTGAACACATAACATAAACAAAAGCACGTGGCCAAAACCGGGGCTGGATCCTGACAGTACCCCACCCTCAAAGCGTGGCTCCCAATGTGCCAATCCCGTATCAAACCATATCCGAGGGAACCACGATCCCGATGAAGGAGGTGGAGCGAGGAACATGGTGAGGCAGGTGGGGAGAGCAAGGCACACGTAAAGGCAGGTGGATGGAGCAAGGCACACGGAGGGGCAGGTGGGGGATTGCAAGGCACACGGTGGTGCAGCCTGAGAGGGCCGAGTGATGTCCACAGGTGAGCAGAAGGGCAGAGCGACATCCACAGCCATGCAGAAAGGCCAAGCGGCCTCCACAGCCAAGCTGAATGGCCGAGCGACGTCCACAGCCGAGCAGAAGGGCAAAGCAATGTCCACAGGCGAGCAATAACTCAAAAGGTGCCGCCGAGCATGGCAGCCGTGTTGCAAGCTCAGAGGAAACTTTGCAGTTTTTCGTTTATTTTACTAGTTGTTCTGCTGTTCTGTGTGTTGGATGTTGTTTGCCTAACTGTTTACGACACACGATTCTAAATATAGGTTCCTCCGTTGCGAAACGCAAACCGGACTTTGAGTTCTTGAACGCTGGCGATTTGTTTACAAACAACGCATCAGAGCCCTTTGTCTGGGCCGCACGGATGCGATCGAGGAAACGCTGCCAGAAAAGAGGGAAGAGAGCCGGCGTCCTTGTCAGACTCAGACGTTGTCCCCTCCGACCTCCTCTCCCAACCATTTTGCTGGCTAATTTTCAGTCACTGGACAACAAACTCTGTGAACTGCGGGCACGTATCTCATACCAACGAGAAACAAGAGGCTGCTGCATTATTTGCCTCACAGAATCCTGGATGTCTACAGAGGTTCCAGACTCAGCCATCGAGCTCACGGGGTTCTCCGTGTACTGCTCGGACAGGGCGAAAGAGCACACGGGGAAAAGCAAAGGTGGGGGCATTTGTTTCTTTATCAACAACTCATGGTGTGATGAAAGGAACCTACACTCTATTAAATCCTTCTGCTCCCCTGATCTGGAATTTCTTATGCTTCTGTGTCGACCATTCTCGATCCTTCCGACGGGTAAACATCCGCAAGGTTGCGGGTCCTGATGGCATCCCAGGCCGTGTGCGCCGAGCATGTACATCCCAACTAGCTGGTGTTTTCACAGACATTTCTGTCTGTCTGTGGTTCCATCATGCTACCCAAGAAAAACAGAATCACATGCCTAAATGACTGGAGGCCAGTAGCTCTCACACCCATCTTCAGCAAGTGTTTTGAGAGACTCATCAGAGATTACATCTGCTCTGTGCTGCCTGCCTCACTAGATCCACTACAGTTTGCATACCGCAGTAACCATTCCACAGACGATGCTATCGCTTTCACCCTACACACTGCTCTCTCCCACCTGGAAAATAAGAACACCTATGTGAGAATGCTGTTTGTGGACTACATCTCAGCATTTAACACCATAGTGCCTGCCACACTTGTTGCGAAGCTCCAGACTCTGGGACTAAACAGTTCTCTGTGCAACTGGATGCTGGACTTCCTGACAGGCAGAAGTCAAGTGGTAAGAATGGGCAGTAATACTTCATCCCCACTGATCCTCAACACTGGTGCTCCTCAGGGCTGTGTCTTCAACCCACTCCTGTACTCCCTGTACACACACGACTGTACAGCTACACACAGCTCCAACGTCATCGTCAAATTCATTGACGATACAATGGTGATAGGCCTGATCACCGACAACGATGAGACGGCCTACAGAGAAGAGGTGAGCACCCTGACTAAATGGTGCCAGGAGAACCACCTCACACTCAACATTGACAAGACCAAGGAGCTGGTGGTGGATTTCAGGAGACAGAGCAGAGAACACAAACCCATCACCATCGACAAGACACGTGTGGAGCGGGTGAGCAGCTTCAAGTTTCTGGGTGTTAACATTAGTGAGGATCTCACCTGGTCTATACACACCAACGCAGTGCTGAAGAAGGCACATCAACACATCTTCTTCCGGAGATGGCTGAGGAAGTTTGGAATGAGCCCCAGCATCCTCAGAACATTCTACACCTGCACTATAGAGAGCATCCTGACAGGCTGCATCACGGTTTGGAAACAGCACCGCTGGCAACCGTAAAACTCTGAAAAGGGTCATGCGAACTGCCAGCCACATTGTTGGAGGTGAGCTTCCCTCCCTCCAGGATATCTATACCAGGCGGTGTATAAGAAAAGCCAGGAGGATCATCAGTGTCTCCAGCCACCCGTCCCACAGACTGCTCTCTCTGCTTATAGGCACAGGCTCCCCGTGACCCGAGGTAGTTCGGATAAGCGGTAGAAAATGAATGAATGAATGAACTTATACATGCACATTTTTCACCCATATGTAACTGTTCTTAATTTTGTTTTAATTACTGTATGTAAACTGTTCTGCAATTTCTGGAGTTCGCTCCCAAGAATTTCACTCACCAAGGCACATGTGCTGTGGTGATGTGACAATAAATGTGACTTGACTTGACTTGAATAGGGCCGAGCGACGTCCACAGGCCAGCAATAGGGCAGAGCGACATCCACAGCCAAGCAGAACGGCAGAGCGATGTCCACAGCCAAGCAGAAGGGCCGAGCACACACCGCAGCCAGACCCAAGTCCAGAAAACCAGAAAGTGGGGGGGACAAATTCTGGTGGGGGCAGTGCTGGGAATCACACTTGAAAACTTGAGTAAACTTAGTCTATTAACACACAGATAAGAATCATCACATTACTTGTTATGCTTGACCATCGCACTGCTGCTACACTATGCCATTGAATATACATTGTTTATAAAAAGTGGACACACCACTGTTTAAATTGTAAATTAAAAAGATTTTGAGATGTAAAAAAAAAGAAACCATGAAAATCATACCAGATATTTTCTTGTTTTTTTAACATGATATAGCAAATCCAATTGAGGAGGAAAATAGAAATTACGTCAAAAATGTGCACACCTTTTTGCATTAGGCCTTGTGACTGCTCACATTACAGGTACAGGTTTTCATTCCCCAAATGATTGTTTCTCAGTTGAAATTTGTTGGTATCAATATCATATAAATTTTTTGTTTACTTCTAACTATTTTTGTAATAACTACACCAGTTTAGGTATGTAACCCGATTCCCTGAGAAGGGAACGAGACTCTGCATCAGGGCTGAGGCTATAGGAACGCTTCTTTGAGGAAATTGTGTCTGAAGCTCTTTGTGCACACACACCAATATTATGGCTCAGAAAGGACATGTGACCAAGTGATTATGTGCCAGCAAGTCCATATAAGGACATCTAAGTTACATTACTCCAGCTTCTACTTGTCTGAAAGAAAAGCAAGTGGACACCTGGGGTGCGGCAAGTGATGCTGCATCAGGGCTGATGATATGGGCACATCACTACCCATGCCACCATGCACCAGTCAATGACATTTCCAATGAGAGAGCATGAGCGGTCTGGTAAAAGAATATCAATGGCCTTGCAGTAGGGCACAGCACAACCGGCCATCCTGGTCACCTTGGGGACAGATCCCACCCTGGGGTGCAGGATAGCCTTGGACATGCAGGGGCCAGTTCTAGGCAGGGAGAGGTGACCAACGGACCTGCAAATCTCTCACTCTTTTGAGGAAGGCCAAGGCTAGCAGAGCCACCATCAGGGACAGAAATTTCTCAGAGGCTGACTCCATGGGCTCAAAAGGGTTCAGCAGCCCCTCCAGGACGGTCTGCAGGAAGGAAGGCAGGGTCTGCAGGAAGGACTCAGCCACCTGGCACTTCACAGAAAGTGAGAGACCAGAGCAATGTTACTCATTGCGTGGCTCGAAAGCCTCCTGCGGCTCGCCAAGCTTTAATATGTGGCTCGCATGGCAATAAATAATACGATGATATGATCATGTAGTTAAAATTTATTTTTCATCTAAATAACATTAAAAACAATCAGGGAAGCATAGAAAAACGAATGTGCTCTATTACAAATAATAATATATATTTATATATATATATATATATATATATATATATATATATATATTTATATATATATATATATATTATGGGGGCACGGTGGCTTAGTGGTTAGCACGTTCGCCTCACACCTCCAGGGTTGGGGGTACGCCTCTGCCTTGTGTTTGGAGTTTGCATGTTCTCCCCGTGCCTCGGGGGTTTCCTCCGGGTACTCCGGTTTCCTCCCCCGGTCCAAAGACATGCATGGTAGGTTGATTGGCATCTCTGGAAAATTGTCCGTAGTGTGTGATTGCGTGAGTGAATGAGTGTGTGTGTGCCCTGCGATGGGTTGGCACTCCGTCCAGGGTGTATCCTGCCTTGATGCCCGATGATGCCTGAGATAGGCACAGGTTCCCCGTGACCCGAGATAGTTCAGATAAGCGGTAGAAAATGAGTGAGTGAGTGAGTGAGTGAGTGAGTGAGTATATATATTATTTGACTCGTCACTGACTCACTGCGTTCTGCGCAATAGCCAGTTTTTGGCAGCCTGCCAGAAGCTAGTTTGTGCTTCATGCTAGTTAAAAACTTGTGTTTACTGTACACACGGACTAAAAAATGGATCGATTTCTTATCCAAAAATCCAGCGCACAAAATGAACAGCAACTAAGCAATGTGACAGTGCCAAAAGAGGTAATAAATAATGCATAATAAAGAATGATTTTTAAGTAATTATTGTATCGCAATATTGTACATTGTATTTAAGCAGATAAGCTAACACTGAATAACTTGGCATACTTTGCGGTGAAAGTGGCTCTCCTATTGACTTTGTCCTATCAGTGTGGCTCACATGAGAAAAATAGTGAAGACCACTGGACCAGAGGCTGGACAGGTTTGTGGTTCGCAGCAATGGAGGACAGGTTCATGATTCACAGCAATGGTGACCACATACACATTTAAAGTAGATGGGGACAGGCCCCAAGAAAGGCAAAACTCCAGCACTGTACCAGCCAGACAGTGGACTGGATCCTGACAGCATTAATCGCACCAGAGGCAAAAAAGCCTCCACTTCAGAGCATACAGGTGAGAGGCCTGCCTCTAGAAACTGGTCTCCCTGTAGGTCCAGACCCAGAACTTCCACATCTGGGTCCATTCCACACTTCCACATCTTCCATTGTAATTTTGAGATCCTTTCTTAAGTGAACCTCCCATGGAGTGTGTACAGATGCAGCCTCAGTGGACAGTTGGTCGACTCCTCAGAGGTGAACAGATCAACTTCCGCCTGGCCAAAAATCTGCCAAATGCGCTCCACCACCAGGAGGTGTAGACAGCACTCCCCGAGCCTCAGTACCTGCCATCACAGGAAGTCTGCATCCCCATTTACTTGCCCTGGGAGGAAAATCACTCTCAGCGAAAGAAACCTGGTCTCTGCCGAGAGCAAAATCTGCTGTACCAACCTGAACAAGGGGCACGAACGCAGACCGTTCTCATGGTTGATATAGGAAATCACCACAGTGCTGTCTGTGTGCACTAACTCATGGCAGCCCATGGTGGGTAACCCTTTGGAACCTGAGGGGATGGTTGTGGGGCTGAAAGCCTGCACCCCTGAGCCAGAGCTGGAATGGCCTCATGTGAAGCAGACCCAAAGGGATAACACTGGCTGCTGCTGCCATGAGGCTGAGCACACTCTGGGTCTCAGCGACAGAGAGGAATTAGCCTAGCCAAATAGCTTTCACTGCTGACAAAATTTAAGCCACCCGTGTGGGAGATAGATATCCCTGAAGCTTGGTGGAGTGAAAAAAGTGTGGAGCACACACTTTTCTGGGTTCAAACTAAGGCCTAGAGACCTCATATGGGCAAGCAAAGCATCTCATCCAGGTAATTCAGTACAAGGATGTGCATGGTGAAAGGGCTAGGCCAAAAGGAAGAACACAAAACTGGTAAGCTTTGCCCCTAAAAGCGAACCTGAGTTCCCACGCTGAGAAGTTCCTATGCTGCATGGTTGTCTGAAAGTGGTGTTAGCCTTGTGCTGATCTCCCTGGCACCCTGAAATAGCACACTTTTAGGTGCTGACCCAGTGTACAGATCTCTGCAAGAAAAAGGAGCAGGCACAGACCCCACTGCTCCCTGAAATGCCAAAGGTGGCAGGGCAGGAAGTAGGGAAAGCTTTTCCTAGGACCCCTAAAATTCGAGCGTCAGGATTCCTTCTTAGCCCGCCTGGCAGAGATCTTGGGTCAAGCGAACTCAACTCAACTCAACTTGCCTCAGTGGACACGGGACCTGAACCACCATGGACAAATGCCTGCCTGCAAAATCCAGCCAAACGGGATCGCTGCTTGTGCGGAGGAAACCTCTCACAATGCACTCAACTGGCTCCCTCGAGAACTGACCAGGCATGTTCCTCTACCAAACGAACAATGTAAAGAAAGTGCATGTCATCCTCTGTAACATAACAGGGGCATGGATGCATGCTCCTTTTAAAATGCTTGCTCTGCAACATCATACTTTTTCTCTCTTGTGCTTCAAAATATTCTTTTTTCCCTGAACTAGACAGACAGGACAGACAATCGACACAAACATACACAGAGCGCTTCTTGAAAACAAAGAAGCTGGAGTAATGTGATGTAGATGCACTTATATGGACTTGCAGTAACTCAATGAATGAGTTATTATATATCACTTTAGAGTTTCTGTCTGTGTGTTGTTTTTAAAAAAGACAGAGCTAAGGACATAAGTACGTTACTCCTAGCCACATAAAGTGAATCTGTGTACACAAAAGACAATACACAAAAGCAGCGCCAACCAGTGTACATGCTGAATCTTCTATAGTACATGTGCAGAAATACTGGAATGGGGTATAGTAATTTATTGGGCAAAACAGCAATCGACTGAAATGTGCAAGATATCATGTGCAAAGAGCATAAAACAGTGTGTAAAATAGTATGTAAACAGTTTGATATTTGTGGTGCTGTATACATGGATGTATATTGGAAGAGTTTGTATGTGGTGTAAGTAAGTGCAGCCCATACTGTTGATTGTGCATGTGTGTGTATTGTGCTCGGTACATTACATTAGATTTAAGAACAACACAGTAATACCTCATTTATCAGTAATGAGATTCTATTAATTGTTGAAAATATCCATGTAATTAAAATACATACATACATCCAAACTATATTGTGATGTTTATCCACATAACTTAGACCTGTTTGTAATAAGCAACTTATTCTGAATTTATTATTTCAATAACTGCAGGAACCCAAAATAAAAATTCTTTGAAAATACCAGGAGAATCCAATGTTGGTTCTAAAGTCATATGACTGATAGTGGGATGGTTCAGAACACTGAAACTATTGCTTTGGAGCTTAATAACAGCATTGATTAATCAGCAATTAGTCTGCCGAATATTTTATGCAGTTTCACAGTAAGTCATTGCCAAGCACAGTGGTCTTCCCCACAGGGGAAAGTTATACTGACTGTGAAAGTACTGTACAGCCTATTCTATAAAAAGGCAATAGAAATATTACACTGACCAGAAAATGTGGGGTATCTCTTTGATCATGGCATGCTTACGTTGTCATGGGCTGGTTTGTATATTTCACTACTGATCTGCAGGGATTTTCATGCATAACAGTCTAAAGAGTTTACAGAGAATGCTGCACAAAATGAAAACATCCAGTGAACATTAAAATTAGACTCTAGAGACTGCTGTATGTGAAAATCCCAGGAAATCCCATAGCTGATATCTGTGAAAAACTGCAGGGGTACGAATGTTTTCATAATCTGTGTTACTATTGTAGCTGTTACACTATCAACTATTTTAAATATCTCTTGTTTTCTACAGCCTCAAAACTACTTGCAGAAACTTGCACAGCTGATGAAGAACATCTGTCCTTAACTTTTAGTTTCTCTGGGAATATATTGTGTACTTCACTCAATTTTTACTACATCTATTACACTGCTACTGCCTGGACTGAAAGGCTTGGAGTTGGAATATCTTTTTAGCAATTTAATTTTCTTCGTTAAGGAAGTTAAGTGTAGCCATGCCACTACCTGCCATGACAGTTCAGTAAATGCAAAAATCTGTAAGAATTGCTGAATTGTTGACTACCTGGCTTTAAAAATCAGTAGATATGTTATTTGTCCTAAAAAAAAAAAGAAATAACAGCAAATGTACTTGATAATGTTCTCAGAAACCACTGTGAATAGAATGTTGCTTGCTTATAGAGCTGTAACTTGGTTTTCAAAGAGTTGCATGGCCTTGTAACTAGCGATGCCAACATGATAATTATCAAAGCTTAGAGTTTACAAGAGCCTATTACAAAGAAAACAGAACAGTGACTGCTTAAATAAGTAACACTGACATTTACAGACCATGCAATAGCATAAAATGTGACTAAGAAATGAAGCCCCCCTTAGTGAGTGAGTGGCTACGATTGAGTTTGATTACAGGTTGGCTCACTTGTTCTTTCCAAGTAACCCAGGTGTTTGCTCTGAATCGCTCATTTTTCTCTTCCATTACTACACAGCAACTGAATGAATATTTAAACTGCTTTAATTTTTTCAACTGAAGATTTTAACCTACATTTTTGACAGCTTGGATTTTTTCATTAATATTTTACATAAATTTTCAATAACTGAATTTCAGTTGAATTTAGAACCAGTTCAGGTTCAGGTTCTTCTGACTCTGATTTCACTGAAATTTATCTTGAAATTTTCCTCTCATCTCTATCATCAACGTTCAGTTTATGCCCAGGGAACTGCCATTCACTGGAAACTGTTATGCATGGAAATCCCAGGACATCAGCATTTTCTTAAATACACAAACCAGCCTGCCTGGCACCAACAGCAATGTCAAAGTCAGTGTGGTCAAATTCTATCCTATTCTGATATGTAATACGAACATTAACTGAAGCTCTTCAACTCAAAATGTTTTGAATAATAGTAATAAAATAAGCTGTGGTATGAAATCAGTTGATTGCCCAATGAGTACTATGTATGTTTCAACTTAGAAATTCTAGAAGATAGTCATTAAATCTTAAAATTGTTCCTACTGTATGGTTAGTGTTTCAACAAATAAACCTACATTTTAGCCTCTATTTATCATTCATAATAGGATATTTTTCTGGGAATAAATGGGGAAAAATATATATGAAAGCAATGTGCATTAATGACTGAAATCGATTAACTAAATTTGTTTTGTAAAGAGGATGTTGGAGAAGTGGTGTTAGCACATGCTCTTGTTTGGGCAGACAACCCAGTATCCTCAACAGTTTTTTCCATGACTTGAAATAGATAATCCCCGCTCTAATGCCCCCACTGACATCACAAATTACAGGTTGCTTACTGGGATATTGGGTGTTTAAAAATGTTTCATTAATGACTGCCATAAGCCAAGGGTGCTGTTCCAAATTTGTCCATGCGCAGATAAGTTGTGGTCTTATTGTATACCTTCATGATTAAAACAGGCCCTCATTAAAGAGATAAACTGCATAAAATTATATAAAATTGGCCATGGACTTAACATCAAGGAAAATCAGAGTAATCATAGATTACATCATATAATCAGTTAATGTAGTTTTAGATTGTATCATTGCTTCAAGTTGCAGTCTATGTAGTTGTGTGCAGTACATTAGAGGGAAATGCATAGAACCTATAGCAAAATGCTTGTGCAACTAACTATGAAAGAATGCAATTGAGGAATAGTTTGATATACTGACAGCTATCCAATAACTTTCATTCATTAGGCCTCATTTATCAAGCTGGATATGGATGGATTTATTTATAAATTGTTCGTACTTGCAATCATACAAGAAATTTGGTATTCTTAAAAGTTCTATAAAGGCAGAAAATGTATGTATCCTATATGATCTCCTAAGTGTGTGTAAACTTGAACATACAATAGAAAGACTAGAAGGTATTCTATAAATAGATCAATCAAGCATGCACAATACAACAGATTAAATACATAGACTAAAAGAGCACAAATTGGATTTTTCCCAGGTTTGCAGTATGTTTTGGAGGACTATGTTGTATGTTACCTGGATTTTTGAACCATATTGTTTTTTTCTAGTATTTTGTGTTTTTACCCATTGCGTGTGTACATTAGATTTCCTCTTGGTGTACTTTGTCTCTCATGGCTTTTTATTTCCTTATTTTTTATTTTTGTTCGCAACTACTCACAGCTTTCTACAACTGACAGTAAGAAAAAGAAACAGAACAGAACTTGGATGAACTTGAGCAGAGAGAGATTGAGGGGCCACCTACATTTGCATGGATCAGAGCATTTGGGAGCAAAAGAGAGAGAGAGAAAGAGAAAGACCATTTCACCAGCAGAAAGGGGGAGAGATCCTCAACTTCCCAAGCTTTTGGGAGCATGGGAGAATGAGGACCACTGGTGACAATGACACCATGACAATCAAATGTTCTTGAAGTTCTTTGTATCCCCTGTGAGATACCTTACAACAAGAAGATCATGTAGATGCTTTGTAAGCTTTTTTGCAGAACATGGCTTCAGCAATCAGAGGCAAATCCTACAGAATTTTATTTGGGTTGAATCACAGTAAATTCACTGATGACAGGTAATTGCATGTGTTTGGATTATTTTAAGTACAGTCACATGTCCTATTACTGTAAGTTGTGCAACCTTACACATCCATTTTTGTTAGCTATTTGTTCTTCACTGGACAAGATCTTGGTTTACTTTTTTTACAACACAAAAAGCTGCCATTTCAACAGGAGTATGTAGATTTTTATATCCCCTGCATACTGTGCTTTCTAAGAAGGTGGAAATCAGTGGGTGTTGAAGAGAACCTCTGCATTAACAAACAACATGCATGCAGCTCATTACCCCTACCATATGAGCTGTCCTGTCAGAACAGAGACACACCCTGTATGACATATTAGTATATATTAGTGTCCAGCAGCAGGGGAGTCCTTTCAGGAATTATTTATTCCATTTGACAGTAAGAGAGATTATTGAAGGAGAATAGGTCAGGTTGCTTCTGTAAGTACTATTGGCCACACTGACCAGTGCATGTATGGAGGTTACAAAGTGAGGCTTTTAATCAAAGGAGCAACATCCCAACTGTCAAGCATGGGGCTAGAAAAAGCATGTTGTTTGGTTTGCTGGAAGAGCATGGAACTGATGAACTTCAGAAAACAGATGTCCTTATAAAGAAGGAGGAATACCTACAAATACTACATATAATATCACAACCTCAAGACATCAGCCACAAAGTTAAAAGTCGGTCACAACTGGGTCTTCCAGCATGACAAAAATGCTAAGCATACCTCTAAGTAACAAAATGGATGTAAAAGCATGTCTGAATTTTGTAAGAAGTTTTTGGAAGGCTACCCCAAATGATTTATGAGTCAATTAATTAAACGACAATTAAAACAAATACTAATAAAGGATTTGTAAACTTTTAACCCACTGAAAATCTAATATAGGAAATAAACACTAAACTAAATCTAAACAATCCCGAAGACATATTTGTAGCAGTTCAAGTGGGTCATTTAAATTAGGCCTAAAAACTGTAGGATGGACACTAAAATATGGGATTTGTGATGGGGTTGGGACACCTAAATCACACTGCAAGGTAATGTTTTTCTGAGACAGTAAACAGGAGGAGTAAAAAAAAATACCTGGCCCTAAATAAAACCTTAAGAAAAAAAAGTGTTTGGTCTTGTAATCATTATCTGTTACATCTATTATACAAACCGATAAAGGCTGAGAAGTTAAAATATAAAACTAGGATTATGACCACTATACTGCTAGAATAGCACTGATACACTAAAGGAAAAAACTTTTTCCATGAAACCTTTTTTCATGATTAAAAAGTAAAATGCTATTACATTCAAATTCAAATATTTCAAATCATTTATTTTATTTCCCTGCTTGATGATGGATAATAGTAAATGCAAACAGTATTTTATGCAATGCTACACCTTTCAACTGCCATTAGTCATGAAATCGTAATTATTGCCTATGAAAAGATTCATGATTTCCTTTTATATTTGAATATGAATCTGTGTTTAATTAAATCTCTGTTCAATAAATCTAATTTAAATATATTTTATACTGTTATATTTATTTATTTATAATAATAGTTATTTATAATTAATTATAATAAATCTCATTTATTAATTTATAAAAATGGCTGCAGCAATGTGCACAACCAACACCACCAACACCACCAACACCCCCAGCCCAGGCACCATGATGACAGATAAGTGCAGGGTAAGACAACAAACCAGTCCTTCAGGCAAAATCATAAGCAGTGCTAGGGTCAGGCCAGTAAACAAAACAAAACAAAAAAATAAGGAAAGACTATAATCTTGGAATGAAAAACAAGATCATAAACCAGGTAGAAGGTAGATGCTGACAGAATGAAAGGCTTGGTAATTACAGGCATGAAACAGTGATGATATACTGTGTAGTTTGCAGTTTACTGAGTCCAGGTGACTGTGATCAGTAATCAGCTAAACTTGAACAACTTGAGTTGGCATACACATAACCAGCCATTCTAAAACAAAAACCTTTTCCCCAAGCCATTTATTTGTGATTTGGCTCATTGACCTCTTGGAACATTTATTTTACCCTAAATTGGCTGACTGCACTGGGTTACTCACTTACCAAAAGAAAGATGGCGGTGAATATTTAACAATTATGCAATTTTAGACATTTCTTTATCATTCTGAAGACATCTTAATAATTTATACTATTTTATTTCTGAAGAGTGTAAATAAGCAGAAAAATATCTTATTCTTATCTAATTTGATGTAAGGTACAGTAAGGTCAAAGAAAAATAGTACTATCAGGAGCTTGGACAGTTCCTTGCCAGGGGGGGGTAGTAGGTGTTTCCTCATCGCCCACCCTATTGTTTCTATGTGGGCGGATTGTTTACGCCCTTTCCTGTCCCATGTTCTTGCCACCTCACCTGTTCTTTGTTTACCTTGATTGGTTGCCTTATATATGTCTGTCTTGTTCTCTTTGTTTTCATGAGTCATTGTTGTTCATAGCTGTTAACGGAGTTATGTGTGAGCCATAAGATGTTGCCATGTCCAGTTTAAGTTTTGTTTATAACCCAGGGATTCCATGTCATAGTCATGTTTAGGTTTTGATTTTGTGTTAAAGGTAAGTTTTGTTTTGTTTCTCGTTTCGTAAATAAAATGGTGTATGTACTGGAATCCTGCAATTGGGTCTAATTTGCTACTGCAAATGGTCTAGCCTACAGACACTGCTCACTTTTTCCGCTTTTTCTTCAATTCCATTAAATTTTACTTGTTTGGCACGTTTAACAATGGACCTTGTCACATCAGCTTTACAGAGATATAGAATCTTTGTGTATACATTTTACATTTATAAAGGTCTAATTTATAGTTTACATTCTTCATTTAGAGGAGACTATCACGCTTTAATATTATCCACTCTTTCTTTTTTTTTTTTTTTTTTTAGACATTCAATTATCTCTCAAGAATCAAATAAATGTAGCTTTTTTGGTGCAGAGAAAATAAAAATAATTTTGATGATCTATTTAATCACCATAAGTTATATTTGCTAATAAATCATTCTGCTAAATTTTATAAATCATGGCTCAATTATTTTTAACTTCATAGTCTAACAGTTTATTATACTGACACATACATATGTCTGCTTGGACTTGTCTTGGATTTGGATTCTTCTGCCTTAGGCTTGGGCTTGACTTGAAAGGTTGTCTTGTAGCCTCATGCTTGGGTTTGGCTTGAGAAGCCAACTTGTTCCAGCCAATTCCAAGCCTGAAGCTGACATTTGTTCCCCCTTCTGTATCCAGCCATACATTCGCTACTGGGCTTGGCCAACATAGGCCACGTTCACACTGCAAGTCTTAGGCCGCGTTCACACTGCAAGTCTTAATGCTCAATTCGGATATTTTGCTCAGATCTGATTTTTTTGTTTGTCTGTTCACATTACCTTTTAAAATGTGGCCTATATCAGATACCAGTGTGAACTGTTTGCTGTTTCAAACTGACCCGCATGCGCAAATGAACAATAACAATGACGTCACACGCAGCACGCCGTTGTGCTAAAAAGTTGCCGAGGTTATGGAGGAAGTATTGTATCATCTGTTGCAAGCAAACATATGTAATGCTATAATGTGATGTATTCAATGCAATCATTATGAGCTGGTTCACGTAAGCACTTTATATTACACTCTTAGCACACACGTTACCAGTCACGTTTGTGTCACGTTTTCGCCAGCGCAAAAAAAAAAAAAAAAAAGGGTTTCGCCGGCGCATAATTGTGACGAATGTCGATGTAGATTGACGTAAAAGTCACATCAAATCCGCCTTGGCTGTTCACACTGCGGCCACAAGTGCCAAAAGTTTGGCCACAAGGGCCAAAAGTGGCCCAAATCGGATTTGGGCCACTTTTACCTGCAGTGTGAACGTGGCCATAGAGGCTATAGAAACCCTCCACCCCACCCCAACATGTGTGCCCTTTTCAAAATGTATACATACAGGGTGCACTTAAATGCTTTGTATGGTATGATAAGGATGCACAATCAAAACCACATACAAATAAGCTAAAGAAATTGAATCTTATTTTTTCAGGTTTCCATCTATTCATTTGTTAAATCAAATTAGGGTATTTATTTCTATAAGAGGTCATTTCAAAATAACATCTAGAAGACAGATTTACCATTTTGAGCAGGTCAAAATTTTACATATACTTTTTTATTATTTGGTGGCAGAAGTGGTGCATCTGAGCCAGGTTTCTGGGCCTCCCTGCATAGACATGCCTTTTCAGTTAACTTCACAAATCTCCTTCGGCATTCAGGTCAGGGTTTCATGATGACCTCTCCAATACTTAAACTTTTTTGCTGTCTTTAAGCCATTTTGTTACATGCTTCACAGGAAGGTTTTCTTCAGATTAAAAGATCCACGGTTTTCCTTTCTATTACATGCTTTTCTGACTCCAAGGTGCTTTGCATTTTAATATTATTTATTAAATTATTTCCTAATAGGTTCTCCTGCATCATGCTACAAACTAGTAGTATGACCTCAATGGTTAAATAATGGAATTAAATAATGATGTTTTTCATTCTATTTTGTTACTGCATTATGGCAGTCATTTCATCATGAAAATTTACTTTAGAAAGAAAACATAATGAAATAGCAATATCCGTATCAGGAAGCATGCTGATATTTTTTCCAGTCTTTAACGTTTAACCTTGTATGCAAACATTTAAAATATTTTTTTATGAAATGGGTGTTTGACATTGTTTGTGCTCCCTCTGCATAGAGATATCTTTAAAAATATGTTAAAAATATATTTCTAGTATATAATAATATAATATAATAGTAATATAATTCAACATGATTTTTTTGCAAATGTTTGCAATAATCAAATGACTATTTATAAAATTGGCTAAAAAATATTACAAAACTATGACAGGCCCAAGGCAAAATAATATGTTGCACTGAAGGTGATTCATCCTTTTTAAAAAGTTTCTAGCAATTTTTTTGGTCCCGGCATGATCCCTTGTATACTACAGGATCGCCTATTAAAGCTGGTGTCTATTTGCATATTTAAATTTTTTGAACATTTCAAGTAAGTTTGAATAATGAGTGTGTTATTTCAACTAAAGCCATTTTAACTGTGACAAATGGTGTTTCCCCAAATATCATTACCCTCAAATTTCCTTACATAATTCAGAATGATTCAGCATGAGATATGCTTAGTTACTCCTTTACAGAATTGCACTCTAATAGTCCTGTGCTACAGTAATTTATGAGCTGCTTTTTTGAATAGTTATCTATCTATCTATCTATCTTTCTTCTGTCTGTCTGTCTGTCTGTCTGTCTGTCTCTGTCTGTAGATTGCATTTATAGTCTTTTTTTTCTCTGAAAATTGAACACAAATATCTTCTACTTGTTACTTGTATATATACTGTATGTATCTACATATCTATATCTAAATCTAGCTATTTGTAATGAGGACAGAGGTAGAATCAATAGAATCAATTCACAGAGTTTAATGGGACAAAAATAATGGTGTTATTCCAAAAAAAAATGGTGTTATTCCAGGTTGTTCCCTGGGTCTCGTCACTGGATGTTCGGGGTGAAATCGGGAAGTCTGCTGTAAGGAAGAGGTGCAGTATGTTGAAGGCATTGACCCAGGATCTTTCTTGCTGTATCCCTCCAGTCCTCAAAATACTGGAGATGGCCTTTTCTTCTGTAAGAATCCAAGACCTCATGGAAAAGGTTAACTGTGGTTCCCCTGTTGCTGGGACAGCTGCTATTCTGAAGGCATCGAATTCCATGATGAATGGGAGACTTGAATCAGGAATTGGAATGAAGCTGTGTTTCAGCCATTCAAAGGCAGCTTGCACAGAATCAGTCCATTCTAGCTTTTTTGGTTTGCCTCAAGGAGAATGGTGATGGATAATAATATATCCCAGGAATGAGATGTCCCGTGAAATGCACACTTTTTGACCTTGACCTAAAGTTCATGCTGTAGAATCCTGGTCAGTTGAGTGTGTACTTGGGTCTCAAGTGTCTTGGAATACAACCAAGGATGTCACTAATAAAGACAATATAGCCACAAGGGTTTCAAGCCACTGACTTCTGTGTAAGTCCCAAGCCTGGATAAATAGAGTGATGCATCTGGAAGGACATTAGGTTTAAAACATGCTAAACATGCAAATCATAAGTGGGAATTCCATACTGGCTTAGTCAAGGCCCGAGTTAACAAAAAACAGGAGGAAAGCACCTGGAAATGTGGAGATCTGCTCTGGAAAGAAGAGGAATGAAAGTCAGTCAGTTATCAGTCCTAGCCTCATAAAGTGCATCGTGTGCAACCTAGTGCAAACAGACAAACAAAACACTACAGGACAATACATAAAATTGAAATCTGTACATAGAGGGTTCTAATAAACATATATCCACTTATGGAGTACCAGCATGTGGTGTAATTTGTCGATGATCTCAGCTATCCTCAAAAGGGTCTTGCGATTCGAGACGATAATGATGCAGCTGCTCATGATGCTCTTGAAGGTCACTCTGTAAAATGTGGTCAGGATGGATGAAGGGAGATGTGCCATCATCCACCTTCACAAAACAAAGATTTGGTGTTGGAGCTGGTGTTAAGTGACCAGATGAAGAGCTCCACCAGATGATCACAAACATTGATTGCTTTTGACAATCTCCACAGAGAATCTGTACATTTTTAGTGGAGAGTGGTCACTCTGTGCTCTCCTGAAGTAAACAACCATCTCTTTAGTTTTATCAACGTTCAGAGACAGGTTTTTGGATCTTTACCAGCAGTTAGCTGTTGCACCTCCTCTCTGTATGCTGACTAATTGTTCTTGCTGATAAGACCCACACTGGTCATGTCATCGGCAAACTTGATGATGTGATATGAGCTGTGCATTACTACACAGTCATGAGCCAGCATAAGTTTCCCAGTCAGGAAGTCCAGGATCTAGTTGCAGAGAGAGATGTTCAGGCTCAGCTTGTCTATCAGGTGCTGAGGGATGATTATGTTGAATGCTGAACTGAAGTCTATGAACAGCATTTGTATGTGTCTTTGTTGTCCAAGTGGGAGAGGGCCAAATGGAGGGTTGTGGCAATGACATCGTCCATGAAGTGGTTTGAATGAGTACACTATTTATAAGCTCTCTGCAGACCATAGCTTCAGCAGTCATTCATCTTAAACTAAACAGTCTGATATCTATTTGGAATTAATCAGAATTACTTAAAAAATCATAGGGGCATTATTTTGAAATACCTCTTATAAGAATACATTTTGATTTTGACGCAAAGCACTCATAAATGCATAAGTGTGATAGTGTTTTCTGAACTTTTCTGAACTACTATCACAAAAACTAAATAAATCTGATACAATATAATTAGAGGGCCCTTGTTGTCAACTGTTTCTTGATTAGCAAAAGATTTCTTTTTTCATATGTGTAATTTGTTTCATCCTCTAGGAATTCTAGCAATCATCACAGGACTGTGTGAGCTGTATATGTATGTTTGGTTGGCCTACTACTCTCAACCCATGTGCTCAAAATACCCAGTACAGTTCTCTGATTAATGAGTGTGCATACAAGGTAAGTATTCCTAATAAGCTGTCATATGAGTTTCAAGTGTGACCTAGAAAGATTGCTGACAGTCTGGCATAGTAATGGAAAGGCACTGGCCTACTTTAAATAAGTAATTGAATTTAATATGTTTTGCAATGCAAATATATGGTAATACACTACCTGAATAATATGCAGATATCTGGGACCTCATTGGAGCAAAGGGAGGTGATTCCAGTTTTCCGTTCATTTGTCTTTATTAGTGTATTTGGAAGCTGAGCATGGGGGTTTATTTTGTACTAAACATACAGTGGCATGTAAAACATATAGTATTCAATTTGTTCATGTTTACCTTAATTGTTTCTTCAGATCTTCAGACATAAAATAGAGTTTTAAATAATGATTTCATTGTTTAAAAGAAAAAAGATTTCCCACACAAACTGGCAATTTGAGGAAAACTTATTCAATCAACTAATTAGCCAAATTGACAGTTGGGTTCAATTAGAGACTATACACCAAGAGCTGATGACTGCAAACCCTAGAACCTTTGTGACGCAGCCTTGATTTGTTGCTAAACAGGATAAACCAACATGAAGACCCTATAGCCATTTTGAAGCTGAGAAAATAATGAAATCAATCAGAGGATTTGCACAACTGTTTTGCATAGACATGTAAATTTGGAATGACTTTAAAAAGAAAAGTAACCACTGGTTTAGTGAACAGATACTGAACACATTGGGATATAGTTATCACAATCTACCATTCAGATGCAAACAAATTTTCAGCAGTAAGAATAGGAAGGCAAGACTGGAATTCAGAAAGAAATACAAAGATGAGCCAGAAAAGTTTGAAAAAATTGCAAATTTAATAAAATACATAACTCATTTAATGCTTTTACTCAAGCTGATTAGAATAACTGATCAGAGCTACAGCAAGTGTCTGTATTTGCAGTAGCCAACAACTGTTTTCTATTGCAATGGTGCTGGTTCTCATGCTTTAGCCGGGGAATTGGAAATCACTTCAGGTAAACCTTACACTTTACATTGATGTCATAGTGTTCTTATATCTTTATAGTTCTTATTAAGCTGTCAAATGAACCTACAGTTCATGGTTAAAGTAAATCCCAGTATCATTAGGGATTTCTTTTCCTCAAAAAAAAACTTTTGTGGAACATCAGAGTTTGCTGGAAGCTTACAGGAGGCATTTTCTGACATTAAAGTAAATAACCTCTTTATCTCAAACTGCCACTCACAAAAGGACCTTTGAGCGCTCAAGTTCCACCTTATGATTTTTGCGCCACATAGTGGTATGCAGTAGCAAATGACACATAACAGACACATTCTTTTTGCTCTTAACGAGAGAGAGAGAGAGAGAGAGAGAGAGAGAGAGAGAGAGAGTCTCACATTGTAATTAATTTTTGGGTTTAATTGTTGTTTCATATTTGAAATGTGACGTTTATCATATAATTCTGCAATATTTGATTAAAGCTTGCATGTTCTATCTCATGCAAGCCAAATGAATAAATACTTTAAAAACATATAGGCTTCTAATACTGTACTCTCCAGTTAATTAAATACAGATGTGCATGATTTCAAAGTCCTGCCTCCACCCCCTGCTCTGATTGGCTACAGTGGAGGTCTGGAAAGCATTTGGAAAAGAACACTCCTCTCCTGCATATGAAATGGCATAGAGTACTTTAAAACTACATTTCTTTGAACTGTATGAGTTCCCTTCAATCTATGCACTTATACAATGGCTTCAGAACATGATAAAGCAGTTCTTTGGTCGATCTTCAATCCTACAGCCCCATTTGGAGACATTCCTGGTTTAAATGAGGAGAAAGAGCTTACAGATGATGGTATGTGCTTATTTGTAGCATTTACCAACAGTATTCTGTACTGAATGCATGGATAAACAGTATTCAATATTTTCTTTGAGTAATTTTTTTTTCAATCTCTCTGGTTAATTGTATATATGACTGATTTTCTCTCTCCAGACTCTTTCTTTGACCCTAATCTGCTAGAGAAGGTGAAGAATCTGGAGATAAGGGGAGTTTCTGCTGCTGAGTCTGGAGATTTGAAGACAGCCTTGATTCATTTTGATCAGGCCATCCAGATACTTCCAAAGAGAGCCTCAGCCTACAACAACCGTGCCCAGGTCAAACGTCTACTGGGAGACACTGAAAGTAGGTTGCATCTTTTTAGCTGAACAATCTTTCAAACTGTTTTTGTCAAAAAAAGTCAAACATTACACTTTTCTAAATTTCCTTAATCAGAATGTCAATGTATGACCTACCAGCAGGTTTGAACAAAGAACTTATCAGTGGATGTCCTATTGACTATTAAAAGCAAATAAGAGTTGGGAGGTAGCTAAACTAGGAGTAAATTTTATTCCTAGTAATATTATTCTAAATAAAAGTAATAAATAACTCAAAATACTAACTTACAAATATGATTTACACTTCCACATGGATTTAAATTCCATATATATATTTAAATCTATCTATCTATCTAATTTACTCCTAGTTTAACTACCTCCCATCAATAATTAGCTTTCATAGATTTTGTTGTATGCATTTAAATATCATTTTCTTAACTGGCTCTCTCTCGCTCTCTCTCGCTCTCTCTCTCTCTCTCTCTATCTATCTATCTATCTATCTATCTATATATATATATATGAGAGAGAGAGATATAGATAGATAGATAGATAGATAGATAGATAAATAGATAGCTTATTATATATGTACTTTTGTCATACTCATCCAAGTTTGTCTAACCTGTATACATTTGTATGACCGTTTTAAGGTGCAATTGAGGACTTGGAACATGCCATTGTACTGAGTAAGGGCAGAGGCCGCACAGCCTGCCAGGCTCTTGTACAGCGCGGCCTATTATTCAGACTGGCACACAGGGATGATGATGCCAGGGCCGACTTTGAGCGGGCAGCAGCATTGGGTAGCATGTTTGCTAAACAGCAGGCTATAATTCTGAATCCGTATGCAGCTCTATGCAACCGCATGCTTTCTGAAGTCATCGGCAATCTACGCAACCCAAAGGTGCCAGAAAAACAGTAGAGATGGCGTGACAGACCCCACAAAGTGTATTTAAATGTAAGCTTATCTCTCTTGTAAGAGATGTAATAAAGGTCATTTGGTTATCAGGACATTGTACATGTTTGTTTCTTTTTGTAACATCTAAATTGTACTTTACATTAGCCACTAGAGGTCTCCACAAAACAGTGCATTGTTTGCAGTGTTTCACATTCAGAACTTTGCTAATAAATATTTTAATATTCACAATAATCAGAATTATTACCGTTACAGTTATTATTATTATTACAGAATTAACTAAAAACAATAAAAAAAACATTTACTGATATATTTTTCAGGTTTTTACTTTCTGAAATCATATTCCTTAGCAGCCTAGATTTAAATTTGTGAAAATTGGTCCTTGCATCCTATTGTCATGCCGTTTTCTGCCTTCATTGACATGATAAAGAGGAATGTTGCAGAAAGTTCTAGACATAAGAAAAAAGGTTCTACATTTCTGAACACATAACCCTGTTCATTTGTGGAATCCAAATGCTTGAATACATATTTTTTGCATAAAATCACAAAGGCAAAAGAAGAGGTGGAAGTGAAGAGGAGGAAGCACACCAGAGTAGAGCTCTGTTACCACCAAACTTTACTTTTATGCACTTAGAGAAATCACTGTTAATAAATACAAACTGATACTGATCAGTGAAGAGCTAAATCAGAAAAAAGTACCTGTCTCGGGAGTACCAAAAGTTGCAATAAGACTCACTCACTCTCACTCACTCATTTTCTACCGCTTATCCTAACTACCTCAGGCGTCATCGGGCATCAAGGCAGGATACACCCTGGACAGAGTGCCAACACACACACACTCTCATTCACTCACGCAATCACACCCTACGGACAATTTTCCAGAGATGCCAATCAACCTACCATGCATGTCTTTGTACCAGGGGAGGAAACTCCTGAGGCACGGGGAGAACATGCAAACTCCACATACACAAGGTGGAGTTGGGAATCGACATCCCCCCACTAAGTCTGAGAAAGTATATATTTATTGAAATTCCAATTTTATTTATCGACATCCCCCCACTAAGACTGAGAAAGTATATATTTATTTAAATTCCAATTTTATTTGTATGGTGCTTTTGGACAATGGACATTCTCCATTCCCGATTCTCCAAAGTAAATTATTTATCAAATAAAACTGACAAAATTGAAAATTACTTTTATATTCATCCCCAGTGAGCAAGAATGAGGCAATGGTGGCAAAGAAAAACTTCCTGAGATGATATAAGGAAGAAATCTTGAGAGAAACCAGATTCAAAAGGGAAGCCATCCTCATTTGGGTGACACCAGAGAGTGAGAATATAAATTTCTACAGCTGTATATAGTCAATAGAGTTGGGGAAACAAAAACTGTTGAGCAACTTATAGGTCAGCATAATTTCATAGATCATCATCAATTTGTTCAATGATAGGTAACCAAGAGCAAAACCAACCACTAAAAACAGCAGTTCAAAGTCAGTCATAGTCTCCAAGTGATTCTAACCATGGCAGTCCAATGGGTCTCCAGGAAGTCCACACGGAGCCATCTCCAGCAGCATTAAGTACGACTGAGTGACACAGTTAAAAAAAGGAGTGGGGTTGTTATTAAGTATTCTTGTGATCATGTAATAGTTAAAGACAATGTACATGTGATTCCTGTGGACATATGAGCTGCTCAGTTGCTGGGCTACAAACAATTCTAGACTCTTAGTGAAAAAAAGTGTGTTTAAAGTTTACAGTTTGACAACTGATAATGGTCTAGATCCAGTGGTTTGATAACTGCTAGTTTTAAAAAAATTGTAAGCATTTTCAAATTTGTCATAAAAATAATTAATAAAGCCATTGAAACTACATGCTGATGATATTTGTACTTCTGTGGTCTTGTGGTACTCTTAGATAACTTTTTTATTGTGCTAAATACAAATTGCACATTTGCTTTAAGCTGTAAGTGTGAACATTATAGCAGGTTCTAGTGTATTAATCCTATTTATAAGTGTTTATATTATCTAGAGTGTAATGATAAGATGATTGTAAGCACTCACTTGATCAGTAACGTTGAGTATATTAGCTGGGAATGACAAATGTTTTCTATATTTATTTAAAATATCTGTATTAAATTCTGCTTAACCACCACTAAAACAGACACAAGCCTAAAATGGTCTAAAACAGAGACAAATACTGCTCTCAGAGGGTGTTATGGATCCACCAAGAACTGCTTTTTTATTTTTCAATCAAGTAGACCTTTGTGTCTGTTTGATATTTTAGTTAAAAAAATAGTACTTCATATAATTTATAACATTTATAAATCAAAGACATTTATAATTATACATATATAATTATTACATGACTCACGACTGAAGAAATGAACAGTTTAGAAAGAAGAATCATTATTTAACATTTAGATACACAGCAAGTCATTACTCCTTAACATTAATTATTAGATAATTATCAGTTTATAGCACAGAACAAGACATAAAACAAAAGTAAAATAGACAGCATAGAAAATATCAAACTTAGATCTATTACAAAAAAGTTTTTATTGTTACTCTAACATCCATTTATGAAGAGACATTTATCAGTACTTACTGTACAGGATGTCATGTAGCACCAACAGGCACGAAACCTATTTGTAGTCACATGTAATAGTGATGGTAGACCACAGTGCAATGACTAAAGTACTATGAATGCCAAAAGCAGAAACTATACAGTATTTCACATAATATAATGGATTTTTCTGATGAAAGAGACATACCAAAGACAGTGCAGTTTTTTCTCTTGTAGTTTTTCTATTATATTTGAACAAATTCAACAATATATCAAACAAGCTATCAAACAAATAAGCCCATACTCCAACAACGAATTTTGAGTCCACTGTAATTTATGCTCACTGACCAATCTATTAAAAATCCCCAAACATGTCACTAGATATAAATATATGCAGAATGATGCCCAAAAACACCCAGCAAGCAGTACCTGTGTAAGTAGAAAAACACTGATAATAAGAGATAATGGCAAACTGGTTTAAACTGACAAGAAAGTCTCCAGTAACTAAAATATACACGGTTGAGAAGATGCAGAAAGGACTCAGAATGGACAGTTTCACCCTGTTTAAAAAGGGCTTCCTAATTATTTGATCTCCCAATGTCTCAAACCCAAAGTAAAATAAAACCGGATTAAACTTGAAAGGCGGGACATGTTTACTTCCATGCAATCCACATTAAGTTGTTAATTCAGAAAAACAGAGCAAAAAACTTTTTATTCATGAAAAATTCTCTCATAATTCTGAGATAATTAACTCGTTAATTCAGAAAAACAGTAGATTTTTTTTCCTCAAGTGAATGCAATACGCTTCCGTACAATACAAACCAAGTCCTTATTTATTTCTTTTCTGTCTGCCATGTGCCTGTAATAATGCTACTTGTTTGTGGCTGATCATAATGTGTAGACCTGACACATCTAGCAAAATGCTAAAAAGCAGTCACTCACTAACAAAATATTAACTGCTAGCTACATAGTTACAGACCTGTTGAAAGTGTTCAGTTTTTAGCAACCCTGAGATACCATAAATTGTTAAAACACAAAAACTGGCCTTATCATGAAGTGGTTTAGTTCATAAATGAATCCATGTCTGAAACGTGCCACCTAAAGTATTTCTCCACAGTGAAGGCCAGTACTCACTGACTTGAAGGATGTGGAGGTCAATGGATTTGTGTGTTTTTGAATTACTGTATTTATTTCGGTCACTCAGAGTATTACTCTGTATACGTTTCTACAGCAGCCGCCTCACGATTTGAGCTGTCTGGAGGTATATGAACCTGTTTGTGAAGCTGGTGCTTCCCATGGGCCATCGACCAATCAATGCCAAATGTTGAGTCCTGCTGATTTGCTGATATAAAATCCCTGACTGGCTCAGTGGTGAGAAAGGGGGAGGGAGGTGCAACTCCTTGCTGTCCATTAAACTCATGTCTATAGGCATTGATTCTGGAACCGCTGTCAGCCTCAAACGCTCCATCACTGGCCATAAAAAGCAAGCTCCTGAGATTTGGATAGCAACCTGACTCAACCATAATTCTGTGTATTTGCTCTAAAGCAGGCATGTTGGAACCTGCGTGGATAGCCTGGCATAGCAGATGTGTATGTTGACTAAGCTGAGCAATGTTTTGCTCTGTGGTAGCACTCTGGCGGAGCAGCTCCTGTGTTCTTAGTGTAATGTCCAGCAACCCTGACTGGCTCAATATCTCCACTGTGTTGAGGAAGCGGCGGTGCCGAGTCAAGCCAATGGTAGAGTCTGGGACCAAGCCTCCTGAAAGGTTCATCTTACTGGTGGGGAGCAAAAGTGCAGCAGGTTCAGAACAAGAAGCTGAAAAGGACGATGAGGAAGTCTTTGAACTGGAAACAGAGGACCAGCTCATGGAGGCTGGTGTTCCTGTGATTTTTAGTTCTGGAGGTGGGAAGCATGAACTCGTCTGTTCTAAATCACTGCTTGGAAGTAAGAAAGAATAAGAGTCAGATTGGATGTGGCTCTCAGGCTGCTTGTTTGGATGCTTTTCAGACACTTGTGTAGATACAGATACTTCCTCTTTAGTTTCCTCAGTGCACACTCTCTTACTCAGGCTGTGCTCCTCTGAACTGCCCTCCCTGCTGGCTAGGGGTTTCTCTGTTTTCTTTTTGTTCAGATTGGGAGCAATTTTGGGATATGAGTTGAGGATGGGGAGGTGGGCATTTTTGCTCTTTTTGTTCTTGCTCTCAGCTCTTCGTATTTGTGGTGTAAGAACATGAATTGGAGAGACAGTGATACTAGGCTGCTGCAGCAAAAGAAGATTACTTTGAGCATTAGTGTTCTCCGATCCCCACAAAGACTGGAGAACCTGATCCTGTCCTGTTTGTCCCGACTTCAGACAAATAAACACAGAAAACAGAGAACATTATAACTCGCAAAACTATTTCTCATAAGCTTAGTTTAGCTTTATGATAAGTGAAAACTTATCACTAACACTTTCCTGTCTAGATTGATCCTTTCCATTGACCTCACCTGTTTTAAAACTACATTTTTTATGATAAACATTGGAGTGAACTCTGCTTGTCCCGATACCAGGATGTGCTTCCGCTGATCTCCCGTACTCTGAGGTTTACAGCCCTTCAGCTCAGTCACAGTACCGTGTTGATCATCTACATCTGTTTGCTGATAGTCAGATCCAGCATCTGTAGAGGAAATAATGACAAGTATTATGTCTTTAAATGCTTTCAGTCACCCAACTCATTCTGAAATTGTCAATGTTGTGGGTCGAGACATGCTTGTGGTGAACAATATTTTTTCATTTAAAGTTCTTCTTTAGTTCTTCTGAATGATAGAAAATTCATGAACCCATTTATGTGATGTCTGGAGTCTCACCGCATTCGATTTTCAAGGAGTACCTCTCGTCACAAAACCAAAGATTTTAATGCAATTGCAGAGAGTCCTTAATAATAAAACATACTAAAACAAACAAAAGACAGAAAAAGAACCCAAAATTAATAACTTAAAAGGACTAGGCTATATTGGGCTACCGTCACCCCTAACCCTGTTAAGGCTGTTAGTGAAAAAACTACTTTATAGTACAACAGTGGTTTCTTTCTTTTTCAGGATGTTTCAAATTGTACTGGCTATGCTCAATGTTTCTGCAATGGCTGATTCATTTTCCCAGCTTTCTCTTTTCTCAGTTTCAAAATGGCTGGCTTTTCTCCAATAGACAGCTTTGTGGTCTTTATGCTAGTTATTTTTCAGTCTCAGGTTCCAATATTTCTGAAAAATGGGTGGGTTCAAACAAAAGGTGCCATGTTCCAAATTTTTTAATACCTCTGGATTTAAATATCTAGAAATGAAATCTGAAGTTCTTATCTATCATCTCATATTCATCTTTTGATCTCAAACACAAATTCAGTGCATAGAAAAATGTCCTTGATGGATTTTTCTGCTCTGACAGGAACAACATAATAGAAGCAATGAACTAAAGAAATATAATAATACAAATTACATAAAAACTGCTGCTTGAAAAGTGCACATACATATTCAAAAGTAGAGTACAGGCAATTTAAAAAGGATGATAGATGATAGCATGTAGACCCCATTAATTCAACACCCATATATGCTCCAGGAAACTTTCATAGATGTATAAATAAGAGTCAAGAGTTAATAATAATTAAAGCACAGGAAATTTTCAGCATCTTGACTCAATTGAACTATTTTGGGATATTTACAATTTGATTTCAAACAGAATTTTTAACATTGTTCTGTTAGAAGTTGACTCTCTGCCCAAGTCTGAAGTCTCTCGCAGAAAGGAACAGGCTTTCTTCTAAGATTGCCAGGTGATGATGACTGTATTTGACACCAACCATCTTTGTTTAAAATCCCTGAACAGTTTCTCAGTTCCTACTGATCAAAAGCATTTGCACAACATGGTACTACCACCACTTAGCTTTGCTGTAGGAATTGTATTATTAAGGTAACAGGAAAAGTTGGGTTTCCACCAAATGTTGTGCTTTGTGCTGAGGTTAATTTAGGTCACATTTGCCCAAGGAACCTTTTCCCACATGTTTACTGAGTCTCCAAATATAATTGCAAGTGGCAAACTTGCAAATTGCAAGTTTTCCCTAATTCTAACATTTTTCTCACTACATTACCATAAAGGACAGATTTGTGTCTGTACTATAGCTGTCATTTAAACAGCTTCTCTAACTAAGATGTGGATCACTCCGGAAATCTCAGAGTTACTCATTGCCTATTGGTTGGCTACCAATAACCAACCCAGCTACTGCATTTAAATTGTTCTCCATTGTTTGGTTGTGTGATACATTCATAACCAATTCCTGATTGATTTTTTCTAGAATATATTTTGGTCTTAGTCACAGTTTAACAATAATTTAACCACTGAGTGCCCACTACTTTTGTTCCTATCAAGTCTATCTAGTCAAATCTATCCTTAATTCTGGTGTATAGTCATTTTAAATACATTTCATATTTTAGATCATAGCCTGTTTCTCATTGAATTTCAACTAGTGACTGTAGACATCATCTGTAGGCCGTGCATGGTTTTCCCTTGTGAAGCGTGAGCCCTCACCACACTCCACACGGCTCCCAAAAATCAACTAGTATGATATTTCAAAAATATATGTATATCAAGTTTGTCTCACCTGAGTAACCTGAGTCTTTCTCAGAACTGCAGCGGGAGTGTCTTCCATTCATCATCTGCTGTGTGTGAACGTTTTTTCTGGACATCAGAGAAGAAATGTTGCTTTTGTCCTTAGCATTTTTACTGCCAGGAAGGGCAGCACACCTCCCCACACAACTCATGTCCTGGGGCATTGTGGGTACTGAAAACAGAAAGGACGACGTCTGTAATCTAAGAAGATTTAGAATTTTGCTATCGAAAATAACCTCGAAACAGGTTAGTAATATGATCATCAGGTGAGTCGTCCTAAAATCTATAAGATTAAGTGGCAGACGCTCCTGAATGGCACAAAAGAATCTCATTCGCCCTATTGCCTCGAGACTGCGAGTCTTGATAATCCTAGAGCAAAATTGTCTATGCTCTTCCTGTAGGAGACTCCCTTGTCAGTCACAATGACACCAACCAATCAGTGTTGGATGTCTCTGAACTCATAAACATCAAATAGGTCGAATTGCACTTTCCTCATAGTGTGTTACACTGCCCCATGGTGCAGCATGAGCAATAGAATGAGATGCAACTGGCTGGTTTCAATACAGAATGTTCAAGCCTTTTTTAGACAGGAGAAAACAGGATAGGGAGGAAACTGACAAACAACAAAGAAAATGTGGGAAGAAACTTATAAAAAGGAAAGTGAGCTCAGCTTCTACACACGTAATTAAATACAGGAACCTTCAGTCAAACTAAGCGACTCTCTGCCCTTCTCCACCTCTCTTCTACAACTACCAATCACATGATTACTTAAAAGTCATGCATAATACAAAGCATGCAAGTAATCTATTTAATTGCTCCAGGATAACATTAGTCATCTAATATACTGTCCAGCCACTTGAGTGACATAACTTTGTTTAAGGCACATACAGAAGTGCCAAGACTATAATCCAGGGTTGCCAGGTTTTATTTCCAAAACCACTCTAAAGATCTGAAACTAGCCCAAGACATTTGGCCATTGGAAAAAGGAGACTTTTTTCCTCAGACACTGAATAGGAAACTGAAGTACACATGGTTTACAATGTATGGACATTATACATGCCACAAGATTCCCACCATAACCTTCTCTTTCATTCTCCAAATCATTTCATTATTGTTACAGAAGGAATGGTTCAGTGCATCACAGACATATTGTGTGCACTTATATTTTGCCTTTGTTATTAGATTTAATTAGCTGGAAAACAAGATGCTGGAAAATGTAGAGTATTTTTAAACAGTTTGGTAAATATCTCAGTTTGGTGTCAATATGTCAATAAATAAACAATACAGAACTGATTATTATGTATAATATTATCTACTTTGATAGATTTTATTGCATAACGATGAACTTAAACCATGTTCCATTTGCCTTGCCAGTAATCTAGGAAGCATCAGTGCATCGTTTAAGCACCGAAACATTACTAATGTAAGATGGGGGTTCCATCGGAGTTATATATAAACTTACTTAGTCCTGAAGATAATTATTCGTTTATCACTTCTTCACTTCATTCTGCAGGTTTGTATTAGCCCATGCATCATCATCATCATTCAAGCTGGCTGAACAATGACTGAATCCACTTCTCTGCTTATGTAATACTACAGCTTGGCCTGAAAGGGACAGATTCACACAGTGACATATCCATATACCCTGTTCCAAAAAATATATAGATTTAATCAACTAGAGACACAAAACACCAGGACCTGCAACACATATTTAAATAAATAAATAAATAAATAATCGAATATTACAAATGACATAATAATTATTATTATATATTAATATTATATATAATAATAATTCAGGGTCCCCAATTACCTTGCGCTCGCGCTGTTCTTGTGTCTTCTTGTGCTTTGCGCGGTGTTTCATCCTGGTTTGTTGCGCGCGCGCCTGTGCTGAACTTACATTCCCGTTAACGCAGCCGTTCGTTTCAGCTGAATGTTGGACAGCTCTGTTGCTGAGTGACATCCTGAGCGGCCAATAACCATGCAGCAATCTCCGACGTGAGTGACGCAAGGATATTGCTGCGTAACAGGGCACGTGGAGTGGAGGAAAGGGACAGGCGCGAGACAGCTGACAGCTCTCAGAAGAATTAATGATATCTAGCACGCAGTTACAGACAACCGTGTGTGTGTGCTCATTAAGCAGTACCACGTGTTTGAGTGTGTGATGACGCACGTTGGCTAGTGTTATTTAGTGCAAGCTTAATTACTGTGCTGGTATCAGATAATCAAGATGATCATCTTCTGTATCATATAGAGACATAGCAGCGAGCATCGTTGCATAGACATTTTCCCCGTGCTACTCTCCAGGTAGAGTGGCTTCTGCCAATGAGAAACGAATGTGCGTGTATACACGTGAATACGAAGGCTGGGGGGCGTGGCTACCTCAAACGCACGTGTTGGGAGCCGTGTAGAGTGTGGAGTTGGCTCGCGCTTCACAAGGGAAAACCATGCATGGCCTACAGATGATGCCTACAGTCACTCTGTTTATTTCACATTCATTTCAAAGTTTTAACAATACCGTGCTGATTGCCAGATGATGAAGTATATTTTCAGAAACAGAAACACTAATAATCCCTGGTTGTGTGTGTGTGTCTGTGTGTGTCTATATAAAAAGAGAGAATAAGACATATACACTAAGCTAATATATACAAAAATAAAAATAAAACGAAGGTAATGGTATGTTGTTGCACATTAAGGGAAGTTGTACTGAGGATTTATTTATTTATTTGTAAAAGTAGTTCTTTTTATTGCTCTTTTATGTGCAATACTGTCATAATACTATGAGCTTTAATTTAATTATGATTTTATTTTGAAGTATTCTAACTTTAAATCTTGCAAATTTATTTTCTAAATATTGTAATGTATTCGAAAATATTATTACTTTTATTCTGGCCCCTGTCAGTCAAACAAACCAGATTGGTGAATCCACTTGAAAATAGAGATAATAACAACAACAACAACAACAATAATAATAGTTATTATATACACTGCTCAAAAAAATTAAGGGAACACTTAAACAACACAATGTAACTTCAAGTCAATCACACATATGTGAAAACAAACTGCCCACTTAGGAAGCAACACTGATTGAAAATCAATTTCACATGCTGTTGTGCAAATAGACAACAGGTGGAAATTATAGGCAATTATCAAGACACCCCCAATAAAGGAGTGGTTCTGCAGGTGGTGACCACAGACCACTTCTCAGTTCCTATGCTTTCTGCCTGACGTTTTGTCACTTTTGAATGCTGGCGGTGCTTTCACTCTAGTGGTTGCATGAGACGGAGTCTACAACCCACACAAGTGGCTCAGGTAGTGCAGCTCATCCAGGATGGCACATCAAAGCTTTGGCAAGAAGGTTTGCTATGTCTGTCAGCGTAGTGTCCAGAGCATAGAGGCACTACCAGGAGACAGGCCAGTACATCAGGAGACGTGGAGGAGGCCGTAGGAGGGCAACAACTCAGCAGCAGGACCGGTACCTCTGCCTTTGTGCAAGGAGGAACAGGAGGAGCACTGCCAGAGCCCTGCAAAATTACCTCCAGCAGGCCACAAATGTGCATGTGTCTGCTCAAACGGTCAGAAACAGACTCCATGAGGGTGGTATGAGGGCCTGACATCCACAAGTGGGGGTTGTGCTTACAGCCCAACACTGGGCAGCACGTTTGGCATTTGCCAGAGAACACCAAGATTGCCAAATTAGCCAATGGCACCCTGTGCTCTTCACAGATGAAAGCAGGTTCACACTGAGCACATGTGACAGACGTGACAGAGTCTGGAGATGCCGTGGAGAACGTTCTGGTGCCTGCAACATCCTCCAGCATGACGGTTTGGAAGTGAATCAGTAATGATGTGGGGTGGCATTTCTTTGGAGGGCCGCACAGCCCTCCACGTGCTCGCCAGAGGTAGCCTGACTGCCATTAGGTACCAAGATGAGATCCTGAGACCCCTTGTGAGACCATATGCCGGTGCGGGTGGCCCTGGGTTGCTCCTAATGCAAGACAATGCTAGACCTCATGTGGCTGGAGTGTGTCAGCAGTTCCTGCAAGACGAAGGCATTGATGCTATGGACTGGCCCGCCCGTTCCCCAGACCTGAATCCAATTGAGCACATCTGGGACATCATGTCTCGCTACATACACCAAAGCCACGTTGCACCACAGACTGTCCAGGAGTTGGCGGATGCTTTAGTCCAGGTCTGGGAGGAGATCCTTCAGGAGACCATCCGCCACCTCATCATCTTGTTTTAAGGACATTACATCAAAGTTGGATCAGCCTGTAGTGTGTTTTTCCACTTCAATTTTGAGTGCCACTCCAAATACAGACCTCCATGGGTTAATAAATTTGATTTTCATTGATAATTTTTGTGTGATTTTGTTGTCAGCACATTCAACTATGTAAAGAACAAAGTATTTAAGACTATTTCGTTCATTCAGATCTAGTATGTGTTCCCTTTAATTTTTTGAGCTATGTGTTATTTATTTATTTTTATATATATTAATTTTAAAAATGTTCAGTTAAATTTAAGTACATTAGCATTTTTGTCTGACTGCATTATATATTATTGTATTAGTGATGATGATATACAATGTAATAATTGAAATATTAATTCAGTTTGATTTTGCTTTCATACATGTATCTGTTTTTTACTGGTCACAATTCATTTGCCTTTGCTATTGTTTTTTTTATGCTTTTTACCTTGTCTTAGCATTGTCTTTCACAGTACTCTGGTTCTTAGTCTCCTGATTCTTGTCATCTCACTTCTGGTGAAACTGCAGTATATTTGATCATCTAAAAATATAGCATAAGTATGGTTTTTATTATTTCCTAAAATCATATCATTTATTGATTTATTATTTACAGACTTTATTGTGACACATGCAGGATAATCAATTCCAGTATGTTTTTAGTTTAGTAATTTAGTAATTCCGTTTTTAGTTGATAGAGATGAACATAATTTATTAATCCAGGTAATCTTTTCATACTAATGAAAATAGTATGTTATGAGTAACAAATTATAGGGCATATGACTATGTAAGTCTAGTGCTTTTAAATATAAACACCTTCTGATTCAAGAATTCAGCCATGCTGTGGTTATTTTTTATAATTATCTTTCTTCAGTTTGTGCAGTAGGTGCATTTGCACTACATATTGCTGGAACATTATATCTAATTTCGGCTTTTCCTGTTAGGAGTCGTGACAGCAAATCATCGGTTTCCACCTAACTAGCCTCGGTATCCTCTACTCTCACACCAGTTACCTTCATGTCCTCTTCCAACACATCCGTATATCTCCTCTTTGGCCTACCTCTTGACCTCTTACCTGGCAGCTCCATCTCCAACATCCTTCTACCAATATAACCATCTCCCTCCTCTGTACATGTCAAAACCATCTCAATCTAGCCTTTCTGACCTTTTCCCCAGAACAGCCAACCTGATCTGTCTCTCTAATGTCCACACTCCCCATCCTTGTGGCCCCAAATACCTAACCTCCTGCACCTTCTTGACCTTTTTTATAAAAAAAAAAAAAAAAAAAAAAACTGCTCATTAAATGAAACATTGTAGTCCTGAGCAGGTCACAGTGATATGAACAGAATAGCACACTCCAAACCATGCAGTTATATGCAAATTTATCCAAACTTGTGTGGCAGCTGTTCATGTAGTATTCCCTATATACTCAACATTAACTCTCTGTTCAAAAGAAAAACATTTCATACAGGTTTTTGACATTTTCAGCATGCTGTATATGAAAGGTCAGGGTCACCTGTTCTTCCTCAGGAGACTTGGGTCCTTTAATGTCTGCAAAACCATGCTCCAGACGTTCTCCCACTCAGTGGTAGCCAGCATGATCATCTTCCCTGTAGTGTGTTGGGATTTCAGAGTGAAGACAGCTGATGCCAAAAGACTCAACAAGCTTATTAGGAAAGCAGTCTCTTTCATAAGAGTGGAGCTGGATTCTCTAGTTTCTGTAAACTCACACCCTTATGTCCCTATTGAGATTTTGAAACACTGGCTGTGATGCTATTTTTTTGCCCCCATTACCCAATCATTTACTACATGAGTAATAGTGAGGTCAGGCACTGAGGTCAGGTTCCAGTAAAGGAAAATTATATTATAGCATTTAAAGGCTTTCTTTACAATTGTGCGCTTCACACTTTGTGGCATCAGTTTAAGGATGAGCCACATTTAGACACATTCAGGTTGCCATACATTTGACTATATAGTAAAACAAGTTTCTAATTAGCTATTAAAAGCAATGAGACTAGTGAGAACATTTACATGGAATAAAAATCTCATGCATTTTTATTTATATTTTTGCAGTTTATTTTCTCCCCCACAAATAAAACATTTTAAACAAGCCACATGAATGGACCTCCAATAGAAAGCTTAAATTTTCAATATATTAATATTCAAGCACTTTTAATTCAAATGTTTAAAATGGATACAAAAGTAAACTTTTTTGACAAATTGGACATGACCTAAAAGTGATAGATACAAACATAGTTACAGACACTTTTTTACTGTTAATATTGTAATATCAGGTGTGTAAGCTCAGTAGACAGGGAGCACTCTTCAGTGCAGGGTGCAGACTCACATACAGCGTCTCCTTTGTAGAAAATTTGACAAATGTTGCTCGAGTTTCTTGGTTGTGAGCTCGTGCTGCAGCAGTTGCCATGATGTGCATGATTGTAAAGAGTGTTGCCTCACTGCACACAGTAATAAAAGATCTTTGGATTGTGTTTGATCGTTAATGAATCAACTTGTAAATTTACTGTATAATAACCACACTGAATTTTAAATAAATAAAGCATTTAAAATAGCTTAGAATGAAGTCATGATAAACTGGCTGATTCAGCAGTATGCTCCTCAATGAATTGTACTAGTTATTTGTTTAATAGTTTTAATTAAGATAAGTTCATGTTTAGAGTAGCATGTAAAGAAACTTTTAGGTGTGCATTCATGGAGTTCTTAAATACCTGCCCAGGTATATAGTAGATGCGATACACCAGGCCGCTTCACTTTCAGGTGTGTGTGGCTCCTGAATGAGATGCCGAGCCAGACGCAGAGCAGCAGCAGCAAGCTGAACCGGGAAAAAGCACACGCACTTCGCTTCGAGGAGAGAGAGCTCCAACAGATACCGTGCCATGCAGATCACCTACAAGTTACATAGCACATAAACTGTTATGCTGATTTAATAGCTTCAGATTAACATTACTCAAACAGCACAACAGTTTGTGTGTGCATGTGCACCTTCTCGCTGCAGCGTGCAATATAGGCTGAAAGTAGCAGGAAGTGAATGGGTGGAGTGTGAGACAGTTCAAACTTCAATGTGCACAAAACTCTGCGCTCCATCCTCAACAACTGCTTCTTACTGTAAGTGTTTGCCATTAGGTAGCACAGCTCAGATACCTGAACCACACACACACAATGCAATAGTTTTGAATGTGAACTATTGCCTGTCCTTCAGTGTACAAGCAGCTATACTATACAAAATGCTCAAAACCGTTATGATGGGCATTTGTCAATGTTTTATTTGATGTCCATTACCTCTGGCAAGAGACACTCCTCTTTCTTTGCGGCAAGAAACAGACAGACAACACCAACCAGCTGTAAATTGGAGATGGAGATTTTGATCTGCCGGAGCACACGGTTCAGAAGGTGCACTGATAAATACAGTGTCTCCTCTGAGAAGTTAAATGCTTCCTGTGGGGTAATGGAGAAAGATTAGAACTGCAATTCTTCACACTGAATCAGAATGTTGGCGAGTCATTACAGCTATTACAAATCAATAGCTTAATAAGGTAGCATCGTTGCTCACATGAACCTGAATGAGCCAGTCCACCAAAATGGCACAGGTTGTTTCTGTAAAAGGCTTTGGCAGTTCGCTGCTCAACAGAGCAAGGTTCTGCTGACTCTTCTAAAATAGACAAGTTTACACAGATCATTAAAATTTCAACCAAAAATTTACACTGAAGGAAAGCAGTGAATTCTTCAGAATTACCATCATGTCAGAAAAAATATCCCATGTGTATGTGCAGTCGTACAGCAGCCCAAGTTTGGTCATTGCCCCTTCTATCTCTCTGTGCACCAGATCAGGAACTAGATCTCCTAGTGTGGGTGCAAGCTGCAGACTATGCAGGTGATTCAGCACGGCCTCCTCCTCATAACACTCCACTGCAGGAACAACTAATACAACACACACCATCACTAAGTGCAAACACAAACTTCTCTTAAAATAACAGAAGAAAATAATACCACAAAAAATGACTCCAAAAAAATCACTTAATAGCTACAGCAATTAAATGCCCATGTATGATTAGCCAGGTGTTCAGTAGCTGTTCCAAAACAGCACAGCTCTGGCAAGAGTTCTGGCATCAGGACAAAAGACAATCGTCAGGACTTTTGACAAGATTTCTTGATAAGATAAACCACTTGTTTTTATTGTAATCATTTAAAGACAGAAAAATGGCTGGTGAGGCTGGTCTTATGACGGTTATCTATAACCCATTTAACAGAGGAATAACACTCCAGGACATACTGTTAGGAGAAAAACAATTACATTTGGGGTCATAATTCACAATTCAGTTTCAAGTAACATTGCTAAAAAGGCATCCATTTTCACTTAAGTGGCTAGACCAGACAATCTATAACCATTTTAGTCACAAAATATCCGGTTTGTCCATCACAGACTGTGCTTAGAGTTTGTAGTTCATCAGGGAGTTGTGCTTACAGTTCAACTAGGCCAGCCATCTACGTTTGGTGCTATACAATATGGCCAAGAGTTTGTGGAGCCCTATTTTTTGTTCCTAAGTATTAAGCACTCAGTCACAACTGATTATACACTAAAAGGTATAGAAAAATGGCAGTCATTCCCCTCAAACATTTGCCATGTGAACAGGATATTTGTAACTGGAAAATGTACATAATTTGAGAGAAAAGTCTGAAAACTTTCTTAAATTTTTCTAAATATTTTACCAAAACATTCTAAAACTATTTTCCTGAACATTTTCAGAATTCTAGGACTCTCTAGTAATATAAAAACAAGACTTTTAAAACACACCAGAAACAGGCAGGGACACCAAGGCATATTACCAAAGGCAGGACTGACCACTGTACAGTCTACAGTTAAATGGGAGCCATTGGTGGACCCCTGGAAGGTGCTAATGCCACCAGTACACATCACACTACACAAATTGGGCCTAATGGAACAATTTCATCAAGGCTTTATTTATTATGTCTGGAACAACAAAAATAAATAAATAAATAAATAAAGCCATTGCCTTCATCAGACCATGGTGTGCACAAACCATAGCCATATACTGTAGTGCATAAGTCTATATGGTCAAGAATTAAGAGATGGAGGACTTGGTTTTAGGGGACACCTTCCAGAAAAAGAATAAATTATGATTTAGAGAACACTGTTGTAATACTGTTACATCATTAGGCTTGGGTGAGGTTGGGAGGTGAGTACAAGTGCCTCAGACCTGATCCACTCTGCTGAGCAAACTCCATAATGATTCCATCTTCTGCAAATAATGGCAACTGCTGGACCTGCACAATACAAAACAGCAAACTGGAAAAGTGGCATTACACAACATTTTTTAACCATTCTATTTTGCCCTTTCTATAAAATTGACCCATTCTAGATTGATTCATGTGGCCACACTCCTCAGCTGATTGTGCTAGTTACTGCCTGGTTACTATAATGTCAATTAACTCTAAACATTACAGGTTACTCTTAAAAACAATTTAAAAAAAAAAAAAACTATATTAGCCTATAGGATAACTTAAGTGAGAGCCTCTTGACTTAATTTTGTTTGAGGCCATGTTGTTAATGTCAGCCTGCCGCACCAAAATCTATGGCAACGAGTCACAGCTAGTTAAAACTCACCATTACATTAAATAAATAAAAAATAATTTTACCTAAATTTACATAAACCCAACAGTTGCCAAAGGATTCTCAGAGTAAGAACTGCACAAATGCTGGATGATCAGGGTCAGTGACTTAATATGGTTACTTGTACTTTAAAAAGTAAAGTCTGTCCACTTTACATTTTGCTTTGTAGACTGAAGACCTTGAGCTGCTGTACATCTTTTATTGAACACAAAAGGTTTAATTACAAATAACAGCAGAAAATCTGGCTTCTAATACAAAGGACTTAGCATATGAGAGATAGTTGGATAGAGATATGAAAAACCTTTGCAGTATTCAAGAGCTGCACAATTTCTAGGTCACATTCACTTTTTTCTACATTTATATTTGCTATATTTTAAACTATGGGAAAGGAAAGGTGTGATGAAGTAGTAGTTTGAGGTCTAATTAATGCTAACATTTACAGGATGATCAGCAAGTCCCTTTTAGGCCACTTGTTCTGTGCAAAAATATAAGTCCATTTGCAGTTAGTTTCCTTTCTGGTGCACAGGTTTGAAGATAACGGTGTGTGAAAAACATCCTGAGTTACAGAAAACACCTGAACTAGAGCGCGTGCGTCAGTAGTGTTTAACCCTTCGCACTCTTGCTAGAACAGAGATATCGTGTATTTACCCATCTGTGTTCTGGTAGGTCCGCTTCGTGCTGCTGTTTCTGTTCTTCTCCCACACTCAGCACCCCGCGCTCCCGCACAGAGCATGCGTTCGCCCACGCGCGCAAAGGAAATCGGGCTTCATCTGTCTACAAAAAAGATCCTTTTTACTCATTTTGTTCAAAATCACACTTAGGCTTTAACATAAGTGCGTGTTTTTACCTTGCGGTCCAGCAGCGCCCTGGAATCACAAAATCCGGTTCTGGCCATAACATAACCGGACACGCGCTCACCAAGAACCTGCAGCTACCTGCTCAAGCGCACCTGCATTATCCCCTGCAAGTTAATTAGCGCACGTGAGGGGGCAATTAAGGACGGGCGGTCCTAGTGCACTAAATAAAATCTGTCATGTGCGTTCAGGACGATCAAAGAGAAAGGAGGGTTGAATCATCTCAGCGTTATTAGAGTCACATCTGAATGTGAATTCACTGAAGAGAATTCACTTATGGGTCACTTATGTGTACAGTTTCTGACAGTTACTCTTTATAAAAGGGGTGAAGCTGGAGGTGAAAATGTGCTATTAAAGTATATATATATACTGCGATGGGTTGGCACTCCGTCCAGGGTGTATCCTGCCTTGATGCCCGATGACGCCTGAGATAGGCACAGGCTCCCCGTGACCCGAGGTAGTTCGGATAAGCGGTAGAAGATGAATGAAGAGAGTGTATATATATATATATATATACTAGGAAATTCACTGTCACTCACAGAATGTTTGAGGAAACCAAAACATTCTATGTTAATGGGCTGCAAGTTGAAACAGTTATTGATGAGAGAGAACAGATGAGAAGGACCAAGCTGGTCTGAGCTTACAAGAAGTCTATAGTAGCTCAAATAAGCACTCTTTACAGCATTCTTTCGTGAATGGCAAAGCATCTCAGAATGCACCTTAAACCTTGTAGTGGATGAGGTACAACAGCAGAATATCCCTTCAGGTTTGCCTTCGATAAGCCAAAAAGCAAAGTCTAAGGCTATCTTGAGTGCAAACAGACCTAAACTGGATAGCCGAAGACTAGGGGTAAAAATGGATGATTTTTGGTGAGTCTGTGCCCTTAGGTTTCTGTAATTGGCTTACAGGAGTGGACCCCAATGTGGTCTTCTGCTGTTGTTGCCAAGCCACCACAAAGTTGTATGTTGTATCCACGGTTGTATATGAATATATATATATATATATATATATATATATATATATATATATATATATCAAGTCAAGTCAAGTCAAGAAGCTTTTATTGTCATTTCAACCATATATAGCTGTTGCAGTACACAGTGAAATGAGACAACATTTCTCCAAGTCCATGATGCTACATAAAACAAAGACAGAGCTAAGGACTTAGTAAGTCCTAGCCACATAAAGTGCAATTGTGCAACCTGGTGCAAACAGTGCAGGACAAGACAGACAAGACGGACAAGACAGTGCAGGACAAAATACAGTGCAAACAGAAAAATTACCAGACAATATACAAAAACAATAAACAGAAACAGCGCCGACCAGTGTAAATACTGTCATGTTCAACAAAATTGCATGTGCAGAAATACTGGAATGAACAGCAAAAACAATATCAGGAAATCAAAATATCAGGTCAAATGATATTATTTTTATTTATTATTTATTTATTACTTATAGTTTTACATAGTGAAAAACACAGTGGTCAGTTTCATGTTAAGTTCATTTCATCTAAACAATTATGACCTTTGAGTAATGGATGCATCCAAGGTCCATCTTTGAACTAACAAAAACGCTGCCTAGAAGAAAAGAACATACATATACACAGTATGGTCAATAGGTATTTGTACATCTGACCATCACACCCTCTCAAAACCATTACACAAAGCTGAAAAAACACAGTTGACTAGAATGTGCTTGTATGCTGTACTTTTAAAAATTGCCTTCACTGGATTTAAGAGGCCCAAACCTGTTCCAGCATATCAGTGCCCCTGTGCACAAACTGAGGTCTATGAAGATATGGTTTACCATATTAAGTGGCCTGCACAGAGCAGGGGACTAGACGGCCTTAAGAACAGCAAGGTCCAAACTGTCCCGAGCCATCGGAGAGGCTAAGCGTGCACATGCCCAGAGAATCCACAGCCACATCTTGGACAGTGGAAACACATGGTGCATGTAGCAGGGCATCTAGGTGATGACAAACTAAAGGACAACTTCACTTCAACTTCAGATCCTGGACTTCCTGAACTGGAGACCTCAGTCAGTCCGGATCGGGAACAGATTCTCCAGCACCACCACACAGAACACTGGGGCCCCTCAGGGCTGTGTGCTCAGTCCACTACTGTTCACCCTGCTGACTCACTTATGTAGCAAAGCACAGTTCGAACCACATCATCAAGTTCACCAATAACACGACCGTAGTGGGTCTCATCAGCAAGAACTATGAGTCAGTATACAGAGGGAAGGTGCAAAAGCTATCTGCCTGGTGTAGAAATGTTGAAAAAACTAAATGGATGAATAAACTAGCTGGTTGTTGACTGAAGGAGAGCACAGAGTGACCACTCTACACTGAACATTGATGGATCCTCCATAGAGATCATCAAGGGCACCAAATTCCGTGGTATTCTTCTGGAAGAGAACTTTACCTGGTCACTCAACACCAGCTTCTTCAGTAAGAAAGCCCAGCAGCTTCCCTCACTCATCCTGACCTCGTTTTTCAGAGGGACAATCGAGAGCATTCTGAGCAGCTGCATCACTGTCTGGCCTGGGAACTGCACCATCTGAGATCGCAAGACCCTGCATCAGATATTGTGGACAGCTGAAAAGATCATCAGAGTCTCTCTTCCCCCTATCACGAACATTTACGCCACATGCTGTTTTTGGCTTTGTGGATGACCCCACACACCCCTCACACACTCTTAAACCTTTGTTTACAATCTTCTACTTTTGCACAATGTGCTGTATAATATACAGTATGCACACTGGTTGGTGCTATCTTTTGTATTGTCTGTTTGTACTAGTTTGCCCAAGATGCTCTTTATGTGGTTAGGACAACTTACTTAAAGTCTGTAGCTCTGTGTTGTTCTATGTAGCTTTATGTCATTTTGTGCAGCACCATAGTCTTGGAGAAACACTGCTACATTTGACTATATATACTGAGTCAGCTATATAGCAGTGAGATGTGCTGTAGGTCAGACAGAGGAGTTCAAGGGCTACATCCAGGATTGGCTTTGAGTCTCTTCTTGTTTGCTATGGTGATGGCCAGGATGACAGATGAAGTCTGTGGATGACATTGTGATCTGTGGTGAGAGTAGGGAGCAGGTGGAGGGACACTTGGAAAGGTGGAGGCCTGCTTTTTAAAAAAGAGGAATGAAAATCAGTGGTAGTAAGACAGAATACATGTGTATAAACTAGAGGGAGGGAAGTAAAACAGTGAGGTTACAGTGAGGTCATGAAGGTGCAGGAGTTTAAGTATTTGGGGTCAACCATCCGGGGTGATGGGAAGTGTGGAAAAGAGATGATGAAGCAAGTACAGGCGGGTTGCAGGGGGTGGAGAAAAGTGTCAGGAGTAGGTGGAAGAAGATATATACAAGTATATACATTCTTATATAGGCTTTGAGTGCCTATATCAAAGCCAAAGCTTTGATATAATACATAATACATCCCATAATATTGTACACTATTACATCAGACTTGCAAATATTATAAACAGTTAATCCCTCTCCACTGTTTCTCTCTTTGTACCCATCCTGAGGCATCCAGAAATTGTACCAGCTCAGATCGACTTCCGAAGAAGATTTTGGACCTCCACTGAGATGAGGCCAACTGAGAATCCTGAGGCATCTAGAGATGTTCCAGCTCCAGTTGGACTCTGCGTTACTAAAGAGGAGATGTGAACTCCATGTGATCCTTTGCATCAATACAACATTTTTTAGGCTGTATATTTATAATCACACCCTCCAGTGTCACGCATATGAGGATGGGTTCCCCTTTAAGTCTGGTTCCTCTCAAGGTTTCTTCCTTTACCATCTAAAGGAGTTTTTCTTTGCCACTGCTGCCTGAGTCACCTCAGACTTGCTCATAGGGGATAAATACATACACATTGTGAACTCTCACTCACTCACTCATTTTCTACCACTTATCTGAACTACCTCAGGTCACGAGGAGCCTGTGCCTATCTCAGGCATCATCAGGCATCAAGGCAAGATACACCCTGGACAGAGTGCCAACCCTTCACAGGGCACACACAATCTCATTCAGAAAATGTTCCAATATTATATATCTGTGTGAGGCGAAAGTATGTCAACCTCTAGGTTTAGTGCTTAATTTCAAGGTCAAATTAGATCCATCTGTTTTCAGTCAATGAAATGACAATCAAGGTCTCCATGAGTGTCCTATTTTATTTAAAGTACAGAGATATATCAAAGTCTGATGTTCATGACGTGTGTTGGAAGAGAAATATTGCAAAAAAATGGAGATTTCTAAGGACGTCAGAAAAAGAGTAATTGTTGCTCATCAGGCAGGAAAAGGTTACAAAATCCTCTCTCTATTAAGAGTTTGGACTCATATTCATATAGATTCTATACAAATGGAGGAAATTTAGACCATTGGTACATTCCCAGACTTGGTCAACCAACAAAGATCACTCCAAAAGCAAGAAATGTTGAGACAATAGTCTGTTGGTTCTGAAAGGAACCCAGGGTAACATCTAAGCATCTAAAGGCCTCTTTTACTTTGACTAATGTTAATGTTCATGAGTCTGCCATGAGGTGAACACTGAACAACCTTGGTGTGCAAGGCAGAGTTGCAAGGAGAAAGCCACTACTCTCCAAAAAGAACACTGCTCTCCATGAAGTTTGCTAAAGATCATGTGGACAAGCAAGAGGACTATCTGAGACAGATTCTGAGTGTTGAAGCTCTTCTGTACTGAGGAATGGAATAAAATTCGTCTTAGCTGTTGTTCAGGACTGATCAAAAGTTACTGGAAACTTTACTTACAGTTATTGCTGCACAAGAGCTCAAAGCAAAGAGCTTTACTGAAAGCAAAGGTTCACATACTTTTGCAATTCAAAGATATGTAATGATGGACAAATTTCTCAATAATTAAAGGAAAGAGTATAATATCTTTGGCTTATTTGTTTGTGTTCACTTTGTTTACTTTTAGGACATGTGAAAATCTGATGATGGGTCATATTTATGCAGAACTATAGGCTAAAGGGTTCACAAACTTTCAAGCGACACTGTATATATAGTTGAAATGGGGCTATGGTAGCCTAGTGGTTTAGGTGTTGGACTACTGATCGGAAGGTCATGAGTTCAAATTCAAGGTGCCACTGCTGTAAAAATGTAAGTCACTCTGGATAAAGGTGTCTGCTAAATGCCATAAATGTAAATGTAATGTAAATTAAATGACTTATTGACTTGAATATGTAGTGGAAAGCCTTGTGAAAGGAGTGAATGGAAACAAATTGGAAACAACTCAGTATTAATGCACATGGTTTTGACCCATGGTTTAAGTCATAGGTCACTAACAGGCGGACCGCGGTCCGGGTCCGGACCCAGAAGCTGTCCAATCCGGACCCGGACCCACGGCCAAAACTAAAGGTTATGATTTAAAACTTGACAAAGCGCTTCTATTTTTACCGGCGCAGCTTTTGCAATCTTTACGGTAGTGGTAGTGGAAACGCACAGACCAATTGCATGCGAGTTAAGCCATCCCACGTGATACCACTCAGCCAATCAAGTCTGTGCATTCCTGAAGTAAACACTGCGACTCAACAGTGCAAGACAGATGAGAGAGAATTAGAGTAAAGTTACACGTGAAAGAAAGATAGCGATACATGTAGAAAACAAAGGGAGAGAAACAGACGAGTGAGACGGAGAAAGGGAGAGAAACAGACGAGTGAGACGGAGAAAGGGAGAATAAAGAACAAATGCCGCTCTCCAAAAAGAAAAGTGGACAGCGAAAATAGAGCATTTAATCCAGAATGGACAGACTGATTTCTGTTCATACTTCCCACTTCACACTAAACCAGTGTGTCTCATATGTTCAGAAACAGGGACACTTATTAAAAGTGACAATGTATAAGCACTTTAAAGTCAAGCACTTTATTTAAACATACACAATTTTCACATTTTATTTATTTTCTCTTACTATGAAATGTAGCCCTACTTTTATTTATTTAATGAGAGAACGTTATACATATCTACAATCATACATATGTTCAGTTCTATGTTACGTGACAATAAATATTGTCAAAAAGTTTTTGAATTGTACTTGATGGAGGTATTGAATCAGGTATTGATTGCTTGCAGATGTTGATACAACTACTAAGCTACTTAAATATATATCACACTAACTAGTTAGACATTATGATCTTCCGGACCTTTGCTTCAAGAAATTTTCTCTTACTGGACCTCTTTAAATTTTAGTTGAATACCTCTGGTTTAAGTATTTCAGTCAAACACTAAAGCACTTTAAAACTGTCCTGTAATTCTAAACCTTTTGCATAAGGACATCATACACACTGTAAACAATATTCTTTAATCTTAAATCAATTAAATCAGTAAATTCTACACATGGTGCATCTAAACATTTCCCAACTTGCATGTAAAGAGTAAAATTGAGTGAGAACGTCATCTGAGAGGGGGTTCAATTAAAAACAGCGTCAAGTCTAAGTTCTTCAGCCACACCAGACACTATACAACACATTGCATATGCATTGATTGGTCACTTCTGGTGTTACCATTTCTCTGAGGTGATCTGATCATGTGTACAGCCGAAACACGTAGCCATAAACACCTGCTATTTTAAACACATCTTCAGTGATCACTTATAATTGGATTTAATGCATCTTCTGTGCTGGAGGAAGGTGGAAGCACATGTTTATTGCTTCAGTCTAATGCTGCATTTGTTTTTAGAAAGAAATGAGAACTTTCTCCTAACGAAGCAAATAAACAGGTGATGACTAAAGAAGCTGCTCTCAACTCGGCTATTGTAGAATGACTGTTTTTCTATTAACCTTTTTTAATATTTCTTATTACTCTTATTTTCAGCAAGTCCAAACATGTCCAGACATGTTCTCCATTATTTTATATTTTCCAGCTAGGGAAATAGTTGAGTATGTGAATCTTCTTGTTGTGCACACAACAGAGGTAACAAGGTCACCTATCCAGCTCTGAAAATTGTTTGTGAAAGGATCACAATCTGAGACACACTGAACTCGGTTCACACCTGTACATAGAGCTGCACATTTAAGATCAGTTCATCCAGGACAAACTATTGCAAAGTATGAAGGGGCACTTGCATCTAGGTCTAATATTTCACAGAATTGAAAGACAAACAGAAACAACTTGAGCTATTGCAGCTCATGCTTTATTTATACAGTGGCACTTGAGTGAGTGATTTTAATTATCTGGAATTATGTTGACTGGCTTTCTTTAATTAAATTTAATATGAATGTACAGGTTTCAACATATGTATAATTTCAAAAATGTGATTTAAATTTAAGTGTGATATAAAATCTGTATATAAAAGTACAGGTTTGAAGCTGATCAGTCATGGTTTGGATCAGTCAATAGTTATTGCTAGAAGCAGACACTAGATACAATTTAATTTTTTTTTTAAACAAAGGATTTTCATGAAAACCGAATTTACTGTGTAAATGCTCCAATAAACAATTGGGAAATAAAATTAAAAAATAAAAAAGGCTGACCATAAGTAAACGCTGACTAATCACCATGTGTGTAGAGACTGTAGAGTTTGAGACACCTCTGAAGCATTTTTAAATACTTCAAGACAGTAGTGCAGTGCATCATATAGTGCATCATTCCTGGTCAGTGGTGGTCTTGTCAACTCCTGGTCCTGGTGGAGCTGTGCATGTCATATTACATCATTTGCTATGAAGTGTGATGGTCTGCACCACCATTAACTCAACTTCATAGATTGCGTAAGATGACGCACACACAGACACTCACACACAGACACGCACACACAGACGCAGTTACAGTATCTAACAAAGGACATGAGAGCAGTCAGCTTGTGGAATAGATTATATTTATATTGAGCTCATCAGGATGATTTAAGGAACAAAAGCAAAAATGTCAAATGTCTGATCTGTTCAGGAAACAAACAGAAAAGGGAAAAAAAATAAAACAAAAAATAAAAAAATACATAAAACTCACTCCACCTCATTCCCTCAATTGCTCCCATCAGCTCTCATCCTAACTGAGATCATTAAACAGCATTAGAGAGAGAGACAGCGAGAAGAGCAAGAGACATTTCAAATTCTCATTTAATAAAATTCTCTTTACATCAAAGCCTGCAGAATTGTACAGCTGAGTGACGGGTGTTTTACAGCAGGAGGCCTGTTGTATTTGGGGTGTGGTCACATAGAGCTGTGTGGAGTTCTGCAGAGTCCTACACAGCACAGTTTAGTGATTCCTCTGCGACACCTGCCAAGTGACGACTCTGGTGTCTCTAAGCGATGAACCTAAGACTACATCTTCCCAGTGCTTGAACTGTTTGGAATTCTGCCCTCTGTAGCAGACCCCTGGGCTACACAGTGATGACACAGCCTTACAGGTACAGAAAGTGGACACACTCCACACACACACACATACTTTTCCACAGAGCTGTAACTGTTATTTTCCCTTTACACATCTACTGCATCTGTATGTGTGCGTGTGTACATATATGCAATCCCAGTCCCAACCCCTCCCCCTCCCCCCTACATTATGGGCCCTGTACAGATTCAAATCAACACAAACACACTTAAAGATGTACATTCAGAACATACACACATCACCATTCGCACAAAACCAACCCCCCCCCACACACACAGACACACACACTTTGTCTCTATCAGCAGTCACCACAGTAAGAGCTGAATGCATAAAAAGGGCACTTGCACTGCAGGATGGCTTCTTGCGTGCATTTTTTCCCTGTATTAAAAACTGTAACAATCTGAAGTTTTACTTCTTTTTAAAACGTGCATACAAGAGAATGTGTGTATACAGTATATGCTGTTTCTGAGGTGTTCAAAACAATGAGTCTTTGACCCACTTTATTTATAGGTGTGAAGAGTGTGTGTGTAGTGTAACAGACAGCCTGGAGGACCAATCTGGATCAGGCACAGCTTAATGAGGCCTCCACTAATCACTGCTGATCGCAGTAAGTTGCCATGGTGTTTGATTTGCTGGTGACAGGTTTTGTGTGTGTGTGTGTGTGTGTGTGTGTGTGTGTATATGTGTGTGTATATGTGTGTGTGTGTGTGTAAACGGTTTCCAGTTTGCTGGTAACAGTGTGTGTACGAATGGGTGTTAGCATGGTGTCCAGGTTGCTGGTGAGACAGTGTGTGAGTGTAGGTGTGCATTGCAATGATATCTGGTTTGCTGGTGAGAGTGTGTATATGTATGTGTGGGTGTCTCCTTCACTCCCGTACACTGGCAGAGTAAGAGAACTGAGGGAAGTGTGTTCGCGCCTCTGGGTCCTCCACATCCAAGCTATCATCTGCACAGAGAAACATATGCAATAAAACAAGGGTTAATAAACACAAACACGTTCCACTTAAACCAGCTTCATCCTAAAATATCACTATTATTAAGAAATACCCAAGAAATTAATACACTGGAAGATGACACGCTATACAAAAAAAAGATTTGCTTATTTGCATAAAGGAGGTGTTAATTGTACAGCCACCTCATCCAATTTAGTTTTATGACAAGTTCATGTAGATGAACTTTATCTCTGGCTTATCTGGCTTCTTTTTTAATTGAAAGAAATGTGAAAGTGGGTCAAATAACCTCAGAAAAAGCTCATTCTAAATCTATAGTGGAAATTAAATAAACTACATGTGCATATACACTGCTGTGGGGATTAACGGATTGTACTGAATTGTCGTTGAGCAAAGCAGCTGAAATATACAGGTTTCATTTGATTAATATGAACTCTGCACATTTTGCTAGCACAGTAGAAGGCTAGAACAGCTTCAGCTGTATGGGTGCATGGACAAGGGAAACAGATAAAGATTTTTTGTTGCTCTGCTCTAAGGTAGGGTCAGGTAATCAAGGATGTTAAAGATTCTATAGAGTGCATTATTGGCTTAAAGGAAATGCACAATATAAGATGCAACAAAATTGATTTCTGACCACCTTAAGTTTTATGCTTTTGGTGGTTTCCTCAACAATTCACACTTTTGCATTTTCAGTGCAACTGAAAAAATGTGTTTCTAATGGTAGACGTATGTGTACCATCTCAATGTAAAAACATAGTTCTGACATTTTAACAACTTGTACTCTAAAAAGGTAATATTACACAGACTAAACTCAATTGTGAAATTTACGTTTTGAAACCACATACATCCCTCTGGTATGGTCTGGTTTTGCATCAGATGACCTCAGGTTACATTTACAGCATTTAGCAGATGCCCTTATCCAAAGCGACTTACATTTTATCTCATTTTTATACAACTGAGCAATTGAGGGTTAAGGGCCTTGCTCAGGGGCCCAACAGTGGCAGCTTGGTGGACGTAGGAATCGAACTCACAACCTTCCTATTGGTAGCCCAACACCTTAACCACTAGGCTACCACATCCCATCATCCCAGGTTAAGACCATGTCATGTGTGAAAACAATTGCACTCCTCTGATACATTACTAAGTTCATAATGGCAGCCAAATCTTGAGATCATCTATAGAAGTGGAGTGTTTTCTCCTCATACCCTGCAAGTCGGTGAGCAGTTTAGACTGCTCGGTATACTGAGGAAAACTACTAAGACCCAAACTCTAAGCATCAAGTGAGATACTGTGCACCAGATTTGCAGCAAGATAACACAAGCACACGTGTTATACTTGTTATACTCACACTGGTCAGGTGGTGTGACAGTGATGGTCTGCAAAGTGAACTCCTCATCAAAATAGCGAGTATCAGTCTCTGATGTCACCTGAGGCTTAAAGGGCGGGGTGAGCTAAAATGATAGACAGAAAATGTGTCTGTGAGAACAAATCGCATCAACAATGACAAATTATGAACAGTGGCTCTTCATAGTAGTACAGTCTGATCAGCATCACTAAACACGTCTTTAATGACATTATTTAGATATGTTCTTCCTTTGTTTTTGTGTGGGATTCCTCCGAGCTCACACCACCTTCCCAAAAGATGCTGGCAGGTTGACTGGCTACAAATAATTGCCCCTTATGTGTGAATGTACGCGTGTTTGTGTCAAGGCTAGCCCTTCTGGTTCCATCCCACAGAAGTGCTTCTGAAGCACAATTTGCTGAAAAAGTTCATAGCAGCTGTGAAAGAAAAAGTATCAAAACAGACAGTGCAGAGCAGTTAGTGTGTAAATGCTGATTTCTGTCCCCCCTAAAAGTGACTACAATAGCCACCTGTATATCACAACTGGCTCATAGAGCGATGGAAAAATTTGGCCTGTTTTCTTGTACATCACATTCCTTGGCAAAACAGCATCTAGTGAAATTGTGCAAGTATTGTTCCTTCACACAGGCTCCTGCACACCCAACCTGAAGCTCCGGAACATTTCTCTAGTATTTACCTTGGTCATGGTCTGCGCTATTTATATACCACCTCATGCTGACACGGACACTGCCTTATATGAACCCAGTGCACTCGCTTAAATGCACTCACACTCGCTTAAAAGGATGTTATTGGTAACAAATGTTGATGTAAAATACAGTTTCATGGATGTTCAACTATGTAACAGATTTTTTTTTTTTTCTCTCTTTGCCAGAAATCAGCCACAGCAATATTTTCTTTTCTTTTTTTTTTGGACAGGGTTTTCCAGTCTGCCACATTTATACACACATTATGTATACATCACTGTTGTCTAAATGAGCTGTAAAGAGTGCAACGTTGAACTTCACCATACTTGACTCTGGCAGAGGGAGGTAGAATAGTAACGAGTGATCGCTCTCACCTCTGTGTTATTACCAGCATCCTACTTATATGGTTTTTATTCCATTCCGTAGCAGTTGTGAACCAAATAGACACAAAGCTTGTGATGACGACACAATGCACACACAAACTTGTGATTAGACTCAAATGAGGTACAAGCAGTGACTTGTTTGGACTTTTGATGTCATTTTAACATAAAGAAACCTGTTAACCATCATTTGCTGGTAGCCAGTTTAACCGGTTACATAATCTGCTAAAATCAACCTGACAACTCTGCAAATAGCTACACATGTTCTGTTACTGTTGTGTCTTCAAGCAACTGGTAGCTTACCCCTAAACAACTCCATAAATCCTTTCATTCAAAGTCTAAATCCCCTAAAGAACTTAAAAGCCAGTGTCTGTGGAAGAGGAAGGTGTTAAGCATTCTTATGCATCAGTACATTGTCGAATAGAGCTAATCACTCCACTTGTTTCCTGTTGTGCTTATATCTCGGTTACCCCTCACCTTTTTCTGCAGTACATCCTGCCAGTTAATGGAGGAGAAAAACTTGTGAGCCATCACTTCTTTGGCATCTTCAGAACTTCCTCCCAACCTTCACGAATAAAGAAAAAAAAAAACATGGTCTAATACACTGATAATTCTGACTCACATTTAGGCTACACGTTTCAGAAACATGCCCACTAGATTTCAGATATTAAAGATTTAATAGTTGTAATATCTTAAGCTGTCCAAAAGTACAGTGTTTCTGCCTGACCTTTGTTTAGGGTCTTTCTTGAGCAGGCCAGCAAGCAAGCTCTTGGCATCAGGTGACAGGTTCCGGGGAAATCTGATCTCCTCCATGAGGATAAGCTCAAACAGTCGCTCGTGGTCCTGATTATAGAATGGCAGTCGACCGCACATCATTTCATACATGACCACACCCAAACCCCACCAGTCTACTGCCCGTCCGTAATCGTTATCCTCTAGTACCTGTGTATGGATAAGGAAAGAAAGTGAGAGACCGAAAGAGATAAGCTGCAGTATAAAGAGATTAGCCATGAGTGCATTAACACCAGGAGCGAGGTACACTCTGCTGCATACATATGTGTGCGCAGATATATATTTATACACATACACACACACACACCTCAGGTGCAAGGTACTCTGGAGTTCCACAGAAGGTCTTCATGGTGGCTTCATTGGTAATTCCCTCCTTACACAAACCAAAATCTGTGATCTTAATGTGTCCATCTTTATCCAGCATTAGATTCTCCAGCTGTAACACATACAGGCAGCTGATTAACATATTTCTGGGACAAATATGGTCCTAAACGCTACATTAACTGTCTCCAATAATGTCAGATGCCAGCAGAATGTTATGATTTTACAGTAAATCTTGAAGTCAGTGAATCACGTTAACCAGCACTGCTGCCGAAATACAATAAGATGGAGTTGCAATGCAAATAGACTGAATCAAGCTATTGCAAATGCACCATATCTTTGACGGCAATTGTCAAAGAGGAAAAAGTTTGCATCTCGTAGTCCGTTCAACACATTGGATCTAAAATACAGTTTAAGATTGCAACATGTACTCTGTGGTTTTCATAAGATTTTACATTGTGGACAATAAGAACCATAACAAGTATAAATCCAACAACTCAATAAAAGGTTAGAAAGTGTGTGTGTGTGTGTGTGTGTGTGTGTGTGTGTGTGTGTGTGTGTGACCTTCAGGTCTCGGTAGACAACATCTCGTGAGTGCAGATACTCAAGCGCAGAAACAATTTCAGCTCCATAAAACTGTGCTCGTTCTTCCGTAAAAACACGTTCACGGGACAAGTGGAAAAACAGCTGGAAACAAACAGGGACAAAGGGAGGGTCAGTTGTATGGTGTGTGGCATTAAGATGTTTGCATAATGTTCAGTGGGTGGGTGTTAAGTACCTCGCCTCCATTAGCATACTCCATGACGAAGCAAAGTCGGTCGTGTGTTTGGAACGCATACTTTAGTGTCTGAGCACAAAAACACAAACACCACATCATGACACAGTCACACTTGTGAGTTAATCGCAACACTGGTGGTTCTCCGCCTGGTAGTGTGTATATAGAGACAGTCTCACCGTAAGGAAAGGGTGTCTGGTGTTCTGTAGCACTCTGCTCTCCGTGACCGTGTGAGCCACCTCATCCTTAAATACACAGCATAGGACATGACAGAACTATGTTTCCTAAAGGCTTGAGCATTAAACAAAGAACATAACTTAAGATTTCGGTAGGACTGTTTCCATGCTACTGGAAAATATGGAAGATGAATAGGTTAATATTAGAGTCAATTTCCTATCAAAAACATTTTTTATATGGACAATCTATGTACATAGAACAGTGATTGTGGAGCATCGATTTATTTATTTATTTATTTAAGATATTAAATACAGGAAAATAATCAGATATTAAATCAAGTGCACTCAAAGAATTTGGTGGCTAATTTTCACCGCAAACGTCACCAAAACTGAAGCCAGACTAATTTATGTACAGCAGATGTAACTGGCCTTGCCTGAGTAGTGTTATGTGAAGTACTAGACTGTTTTGAGAATAATACCAGAGAAAGAGCATCGCCTATCAAAAAGAGCTCGACTTCTGCAACCATCAGCCAGTCGGTGCTCAATGACTGTCTGAACAAGACGCAGTGTCCAAGCATTGCTACTACATCATCTTGCCAAATGAGCACAAACAGTGTATAAGCTAATAGAGATGCAATGATGTATTATTGTACCCTTTAACATGCACATTTTGTAATAACTTAAAAAAATCATTTTTACACCATGGCAAAAATATCAAGTGTTCAGCACAAACAGATGACACTGTATTCAACTAAAGCTCATTATTTTGATTTCTGACTTACAAAGACTTCTGACTTACTGAAAACTAAGCTCAAAATTCTTATTCATAAACCCGGGACAATATACTCAACCTTGAGTTTTTAGTTTTTAAACAAGTTTTTTAGTTTAAAAAACTTGTTTTTAATAGTTTTTAAACAAGGCACTTTTGACCATAAGTCAGTATGAACCAAATATTGTACGTTTAGCATTTAAGCAATGAGGTTAACAATGTGAATACAAGCGTTTGGCACTCCTGACCATTCCCATAAGCAGTTAGGATAGCCAGTAGACTTCAATGAAGTGTCATTGAAAGTGAAGTCATGACTGCCCGTGCTAATGTCAACTCCATTTAGCCCGCTAACTCTAGTTGAATCATAGTAGGTTCTGGGGCTGGAGTTTATGTGAACATAGGCTCCATGGGTTCTTTTGTGTCTGAAGTTGGATAGATTGAATAATATTTGATGCTTTCTCTCAGCTATTGTATTACATTTACAAGTTTCCAGCCGATACCCTGGACACACTGATTGTAGATTGCTGTTAAAGGTCAGTCCAAGCAGCTCAGAACATCTCAGGAATATTATGTAATAAAGACCATTTTTATAGCCCAAAACATTTTACATTAACAGGACATGAGTACAGAGAGCAGAACTTTGGTTTTGTGACAATTCTGTGTGAGTGTAGACGAATTTTACCTTAGCGATGATGACCTCCTTTCTCAGGATCTTCATGGCATAATGCACACCTGTTGCTTTCTCTCTGACCAGGATTACTTTTCCAAAAGTGCCCTTGCCCAGCAGCTTCAAGTAGTCAAAATCACTCATCGTCTACAGCACACAAACAGATGATATAAAGGTCATCACTGATTCATTCTCAAAAGCACTCATTTCCCTGGTGAATGTGTGAGACTGACCACTTTGCTGCGTGATTTTGCCATGGGTGTCTCCATGCTGCTGTCTCCTGATGAGCTGAAGTTAATGTCCATTGGCTCCTCCTCCTCTCGTGTCTTCAGCCCATTTGCTACAGCCTGGATTGCCCGTATCCATTCCTCCCTGAGAGGATGAGAGGACCGGATCAGTGATTTATGAATGCATGATAGCGATCAGATATAGCCGAATGCTTAAATGTAGGAACATAATACACTGATCTTGTATGAGGTTTAATATTTTGAATTGCCCACAGACTGCGAGATCAGGTTACAAATGTGACATTATATTGTTGAATGAAATAAGACAAAGTTGTTGTAAATCTACATTAACTCTAACAGAGTTTGTGTGTGTTTAGCTTCCCTTTGTCCTCTGACAGACTAACTGCTTTACCTATTATTTATTTAGTGCATTCATCTATATGGTAGATTTTCAAAACAAGATTCTTTTGCCACTATTTGTTCCACTTCATGTTAATACTCACGTGCTTACCATCTGTGGGAGACTATTAAAATGAAGCCAACAAGTGATTTGTCCATGTGCCATAGGGTCAAGCTTAGTTAAGATGCATGATAAAACAGTAATCTTTTTTCAGAATACATTTCCATCGACTTGTACTGTTTATGTGGCCAAGTACTTTACTCCAAGATGGCTACACCATCTACTATTAAGTTTGTGTTTGTGTGTGTGTGTGTGTATGCGTGCACATGTAAGGCATGAAAAAATTGCTTACGTCTAAGCCTCAGAAGAAGAAAAAAAACCCTCTCTCATCTTAAAATGACAAGGTGATAAACATTGACAATGCAAGAGATTTAATATAAAAGCTGTTCTACAATGCAAACACACACAGTTTTATCACCCCTAATGAGCACCCTCCTGACCACAGGCTATTTTAAGGTTTCTTCATCAAGACCAGTGTATTAAAAAAACGGATCACTTGGTCTCGGCTGACTCTGTAACCTACCTCTCAGCATTACTGTCGACATGGAACGTTCTTTCGATAACTGTTGTCCACTGAAGGCAGCGAATAACGAAGGTATTGGGACGTGGCCGCTCTGTCTTCATTAACTGGCATTCTAAAAAAAAAAAAACACCACCACACACATACTCAACAGCAGGTCCTTACAACAGATCAAAACACACATGCCTTATACTACTGAACGTGATACACACACACACACACACACACACACACACACACACACACACACACACACACACACACACACACACACACACACACACACACACACACACACACACACACACACACACACACACACACACACACACACACACACACACACACACACACACACACACACCCCACTGCTCTGTTATCATCTTACACACCAACATACACACACCTGCTACAGAAAAGTTGTTGAGGGGGGGCAGGCTTGGCTCAGGCAAATCAGGTTTCTCCTTATAACCAATAAATGTCCCATCACTTTTCAGGATAAAATACCGTGGCCTCCATGTCTTAATGTATTCACCTATGTGGGAGACACAGGTAGTGGGTAAGACAGCCATATTTAGAGACATAACAATAAATGACAAAGACTAATGCTTCTCTACTTTATGGGCCTTTTTACACCTCGTCACTTCATGTGTTTTCTCTGATCCGATAGCCATCTGATTTGTTAAAACTGTTCCATATACATTAGGCCACATAAATGCGTCTTGGCGAATCGGAGATCAATTCGATCTTTCTACTCCTGCCCAAAATGCAAATATATTTTACCTCATTTCCAGGGTAATTAAAATGGAACACACTTTGGTGTATGTGGTTTTCAGAATGCAATCAAAAAGAAGACGAAAAAACTTGTTACGACGGTTATGCTACAAAAAACAGCATTTACTGTTTGTTGCATTTTCGCTGGCAGCAGCAGTGCATTTTAAGACCCAACGAGACACCTGGGTGAAAGATCACCTGCGAGTGACGTACTTCCATTTGGGAGGACTATAGCGCTGATGTATGTGGCTTGAACAACCACATTCATTTACACCTGTCCAGTTTCATCTGAAATGCGTCCCAGACCACCTCCTGAAGTGGTTTGAAAACGTTTCAGAGGGCATTTAGACCTGGTATTTACGATTGTATAGCTATCCGATCACAGAAAACGCATGAAGTGACCAGGTGTAAGGCCCTATGAGTCATCCCATTGAAACATATATTAACATCCTCATCGTCAACTCCACTGTGCTACACATTATGTACATGTTGAGAAACCCAGGGTCACAGTGAGTTAGTGTTAGCAATTTTACTCACCTCTCTTGTGGAGCCAGCCTTCTCTGACCACGCTAACCTCATTCATGCTGCGTTTGTGTGCGTCTCAGTGTGCGTCTGTGTGTCAGTGTGTGTGCAGCTGAGGGTGAAGGTGTCAGAGGATCAGCAGGCCAGAGAGAGAGGAGTGATCACAACCAGGAACACACTCATTCATATACACACACGCACACACACGCACGCACACAGAAAGCACCTGAAAGACAAAAGAAATACACGGTCATTACATGCAACAAATCTGAAATAACGAAAAGTACATAACTAATGATTCTTCTAGAAGAAAAATCTGCAACAGTTGTGCCTCACTGAGTTTCCTGGAACAGTTCCCAACCACCTTGAACACTGAGCATTAAAGATCTCCAGTTACCAACACACTACTCACCAGTTAAGACACACACACATACAGTGTGGAAAGATTTATACCAAGCACATTAAGACCAAATAGTGTCAAATTTTGTGCTAAAAAGAATTAAATTCAACATGGCTCAGTGATCAAGGTTTCCAGCTTGCTTTCTCCCCAACAGACACAAAAAATAGCCAGTAATGAACTTCCTGCTCTTGTTCCTTAGATTTTGTGTGTCCTAGTGTTGATTGGCAACATGGTGACATGGTTGAAAACATGGAACTGCTAGATTTTTCACAACCGGCACAGAATTGACAACCACTGGCAAAATACATGAAGGCAAGAAAATTCAAGGAAATTCAACAAACTTGTTTAACCACCAAGAAGCAACCCAAAGACATGAGGAAATCCAGATAACACAGAGCTCAAGTAAATAGCATCACGGAACAGACATTTTTCTTGGCCATGGATAATATGCTAATAAGCAGCAAGCAGCATTTTTAGTGCCTAGCACCCAGACCTTAGTTAAGATTGGTAGGACGATAAAAAAAAATTCAGCACTTCTAGCATGATACTGTAGCTTTCTACCAGTAGGAGGCACGGTCACAATTTGGTGCGTAGCCTCAGGCCACAGTCTTTAAGTTGCATACCAAGTTTAGTGGTTCTGCTCAAAGTCGTTGCTGAGATACAGCCTACAGTCAGATTAGTTGGCCCATTACACAAAGCCACTTGGAATATTCAAATTTTTGAAAACTGTTTTTGACAAAATCCAAGATTGACAGGAAGTGCACCTGAATTTTAATACAATAGTGTGTGCTTGCTTCAGCATACTGCATAGACTCGTTTTTTTAAAATAAATAAATAAATAAATAAATAAATAAATAAAAAAAAAAAAAAAAGGAACTACACATTTAGCTTAAATTTTTATAGGACAAATGGGGAGTCATCAAAAAAGCTAGCCTAGGATACTGATCAAGTTTCTCAATGTTACATAGATGCACTGCCGAGATACTCTCACATACAGGAAAACAGATCCTTTGATTGCTTTTGGTCAGGTTTGTAAATGATGTGAGCCAAATTTGTTGAAAATAAGACAAGGAATTGAGGGGGACTTGCAAAAATGGAAGTTGATGTAAGCACATTTATCTGGTAGGTGTTGCTGTCTTGAATCTCATGTATAGCCTCAGGCTGTGATCCTGAACATGCTGACTGTTTTTGTCAATGCACAAAAGTTGTTGCTGAGATACAGCCTTACATACTATTTTGCATCACATTTCTTGGCCTTTTATGTAGAATAACCAAAACCTTTGAAAAATCCAAGATGGCGGGAACTCTAGTTAGGTTGAAATTGGCATCCTAAGCTCGGTTTGACCCAGGGAATCCTGAGGGAATGTCTGGCTTTTTAACTTTGGATAAACTTATGACCATACACGTACTTCCAAATTAGGGCCAAATGTGACCAGACGGTGGTGCTAGAGCGTTGGCAGCACATGACCCAAAATTATTCAGAATGTTCCTTAGACCCTTAACAAGCAGTGTGCCAAATTTCATCAGACAGTTCTATGTGCTGCCACATACAAACTTGCAAGAATATCAATGAGAGTACATCTATAACAAGAGTGTACTCAGTTCAGACCAGGTTTTCACGTGTTTCTCTCGATACATGTTTAAATAATACAAATATTGGGTTCAGTTCTTACTTAGCTTATCCTAAACTAAAATGCAGTTGAAGAATATTCAATGCCATTTTAGTCAGTGTAAAATGGACTAATTAAAGAGATGTGATGAAATCTTGACTACATTTATTTACATTTATTCCAGCCAGAAATAATGGAGAATAAAATAATAGTTTCACCTATTAAGGTCAAATGACTGAGGAGAGCCCATTAGCATGAATCATACCTGCAAAGTCACAAGAGGTGAAAAAGGTGACAAGGTTCGAAATATACATATACACAATATAAATGCGGTTTAGGACGCAGCTGAAAGAAGTGTAAAAGTGTAAAATAATTGCATTTGACCACTTGCTTCCCCTTGGTGGACAGGTTTTCTTGAATGCAAGTAGGATGGCAGAAACTCTTTTAAATGACACAATCACACTTTCTTCAACGATGTTAACACTGTGCAAGAGGCAGATTTACAGACGCACGTTTAAAAAATGAGAAGCTATGCTCAAAACTAAACAGAATGATTATGCCATTTATTCATTGTCTCATATGTATGTACTGAGTTTGGTTGCACTCATACAGCTGGCCCAAAGTCATTTGACCACATAACCCAGAGATTCTGGCCAAAAAAATACAAATGAGCATTATTCATTTTCTGCAAGTCCTTATCAACCCACATTTCACAATTTACCACTTTAACAATTAAGTGTTTGTCAATAACATAAGCATATGTAATGTAAATGTATAAAAACCAAAGAATACCACTTGCAGTGCTTGTTATTACAATACAATCCACTCTGTAGTAGAATGATTGTGCACAGCAGAAAGCAGCCTCGTTTATAACTGAAGCGTGATTTTGCATGCATGTACAAAAGCAGCGTCATTATTTTCTTATTTACATATTAACATGGTATTCACTACATGGCATGTTGGTGCCCAAATTTTCCATGCCAGTATTCCAAGTCAAATTGTGAAATATATAAGCAGGTTAAATCACACATTGCTTTAAAACATGCAGACAATCTCCATCTCAACTGAAATCTTTCCACTGTCATCATGATTGTCGTCATTAGTCAGAAAATCGTAACAATAGACTGAAACTCTGACCTTACATTCAATAGTATTTACTATTCTAAAAAACCAATAGACTGTATATACTGTAATATTCAAAACAGACCTTACAGTAGGTTTGGAAATGACATGGGACGTTTTTAAATTTCAATTATTAACTGTAATAGGTTTTACACCCAATGATGATTTTCTTCACTGCAGTATATGAAGAGACATCTGCATATTATTTATTTATTTATTTTTGCTTAACACGTGTGCAGCATGTAAAGATAATCAAAAAGACACATCTAAATTATTATCATGGCTTGTCTGAATATGAATCCCAATAACATTTCAAAATATTTGCACACAACTTCCACAAATATTTCTAATATTCATTTGTAAAATAATTAAAAAAAAAAAAAAGATTATGTTCTCTTGCGACCCTGTTTGTAATTCAAGTGACCCCGTGTTTCACTCCTGTGGTGGTACATTTGATTGGTTTTCTTTATAAAAATGAAGAAAGCTCCATGCCTTTAGTGCAGTGTAAACGGAACAGACTCCTGTCTCGAGTCTGCTGTGAGTCTGGGGTCAGACAGCAGGTCCATTAGACCCTCCTGACAAACCACTGCTTACTAATGTGAGGTCGGTGCCAGAAACAGAAATGTTTTAATGGGTCTGTGTTACATGACTCACTTCTCACTGTCTTCAGATACATACAATTAGTTTCTTCAGTTATGTATTCTGTGATATATATATATATATATATATACACACAGTGATACCTCGAGATACGAGTGCTTTGACATACGAATTTTTTGAGATACGAGCTGTGATTCGACCATATTTTTGGCTTGAGATACGAGCAAATTTTCGAGATACGAGCATCCGAACCGCTGCCTCCGCAACAAAGATCCCCAACAACCACGTGTGCTGTTTCCCCCGCCTCAGCTTCCCGCGTCTCACTCGGTTAAAGCCGCCTTTCCACTGCACACGTCAAACGACGGCCGATAAACAGGTAGTCATTCATTTCCTATGGAGAGTCGCAAAGGCGCTGCGTGAGGTGCCGATCATCTGCGGATCTGTTTTAAGCGTTGGATCCGTTAAAAAATTTTTAACTTGCGCGACTACACCGCATCCTATATGCCGACCGGAAAGGTTTTTATGAAAACGACCGGCAGATGTTAGTGAGGACAGAGTGACAAAAAAGGCAAAAACAAGTGAAGAGAAAAGCGATGAAGAAAATTAAGCAAAATTAATGTAAAGAAAACAGAAATTGTAGCAATTAAGTTCAGGTAAGTTAAGAGAAATCAAGCATCGCGTTAGTTCTGGCACGCCACGTCGTCAAGCGTGCATCAGCTGTTAATCAGCTGTCCACGACGCGCACCAATCCGGTTAGGACATCCATATTACCCGAACATTTAAATTCCCATTCATTGAGCCGCTCTAGCGCTTCGCTGCGATTTAAACTCCCTCCTCCAACCCCGACTCCACCATGCCGTAACCCATGTTCGTTGTACCAATTTACGTCATAAATCTCTCCCCGTCTAATTATTTAATTATTTATTTATCCATTTATTATTTTCCTTTCCTATTTTTAACTCTATGCATGATTAATGGTTCTGTTATACGGGGGTCTATTCTATTTTCTATTTGCTTATCTCCCCGCTCTAAATTAAGTTTAGTTAAGTTCCATTTAAGTGTAAAGTAACATTAAGAGTGCGAGTAAGTGAACGAAGTGGAATTTTGCGAGCTGGAACGGATTAATGGGAATCCAATTAATTTAAATGGGGAAAATTGCTTTGAGATACGAGCAAGGTCACGGAACGAATTGAACTCGTATCTCGAGGTATCACTGTATATATATATATATATATATATATATATATATATATATATATATATATATATATGTACATATACATACATACATACATACATATACATACACACACACACTTTATATATAAATACATACATATACACACACTGCTAGCATATACAAATCGAGTTGCTAGAAATATTAGAACTTTTTTTATTAATACGTTTAGAAAATGTGTTGGAGAGTAATATATTTGACCCCATTTGTGTTTATTCGCTGCATTAGATATCTAAAAGTTCTGCGAATGATAGAAACCTAAACAATAACTAAAGTGTTCCAGTTCAACACGATTTCGATGAACTGTTTATTGACTTCACTGATGCATTGCATTGCCATAACTCTGTAGGACAAAACTACCAAACACAGCTGAAGTACAATAAGTCTGTACAAATGACAGAACTATAAGTCCAGGCTTAAATAAACAACCATTCACTTTGAAATGGAAATGAAACGTTCCACAAATCTTTTCAGGTAGCGTTAAAGTGCACCCAGGAAAGTGCGAGCTAAGCTAATTAAGCTAACAAGACATCAGGGTGTAATTTCGTCTCCGGGTTTGTTAAATACATAAAAAAAAGCAAGAATGCTTCTCGTTTTAAGTCGTACATTCGCTAACGTGCACCACACATAACATCTATAACATATAAAACTGTCTGGTAAAAACAAGGAGAGTTAGCATGCTAGGCTAGCTGTGTTAGTCAGCTCAGTTAACATGCTAGAAAGTGTCCCGTGTTTACACTCGTTAAACGGAGGCCATTGGATTAGTTTAAGAACATAATACACACGCAGGGAAATAAATCAGGCTTCGCTATGACTTCAAATTTACGTCCGTTGTTCTCTCGTATTAATCCGCGCTGATGCTGATGCTAATGCTAATGCTAGCCCAGCTGCTGGTTTAGCTGAGTCTGCTTCCCTTCTAACGGCGTGTGTGTTAGCTGAAGGCTGCTAAATGCTAATGTAAGTGCGCTCATCAAAACTCACAACGGATTCTCGGCGCTGTGTTTTTTATTCAAATAAAGCGTCAACACTGTTAAAGTTATTTCCCACTCACCGCAGCTCGCAGTCCGCCAAACCGTTTTCGCCGAGATTTAGTTTCTGAATCTACTTTGGACTTTTTTTTTAGACTTCAGGCCTTCAGCTCCTCGCCAGAGCACAAACAGGATGTGACGTCACGCCAATGTCAACGTCAACAACAATAAAAACAGCCCCCATTTTCTCACGGACTCGTTTGTTATTCTGTTTTATGTGAATAATGGTTTAATCTGTTGATTTGAATGGTATTGGTTTAATGTACGCCGTTTACTGTAGCTGCTGAAATTAGTTTATTAAATATGTGTGTTAATGAGGCTTGACCCTCATTAAACCCAAGCAGGGTTCATAGAGGAAAGTAAAAATCTGTCTCATTGGTTTCATTCAGCTATTGTAGCTGCTTTATCCTGGGCAGGGTCGTGGTGAGTCCTACACGAGCCCTGTGCACACAAACATTCACACCTAAAGACAATTTATAATAAGCTTTACGCTTAGTCATATTTACATTTACATTTACAGCATTGGGCAGACGCCCTTATCCAGAGCAACATACATAGGTGCTTAAATCTCTAACCTTGAATACATTAATGCTGGCTCACTAAGTTACATACTTAAGATACCATGAGTTTAAAACATTTGTTCAAAGTTACAATGAAAAAGTCTTTTTTTTTTTTTTTTTTTAAATGCAAAAGATGTGCTAGTTGAAGTGTTTCCTGAATAAGTAGGTCTTCAACCGCCGCTTGAAAATAGCCAGTGACTCAGCTGTCCAGACCTCTAGGGGAAGTTCATTTTACCACCTTGGTGCCAGAACAGAGAAGAGTCTTGTAGTATACTTGCCTCTTACCCTGAGTGATGGTGGCACCAGTCGAGCAGTGCTGGTAGATCAGAGGGTGCGGGGTGCAGTGCGCGGAGTGATGAGGGCTTTTAGGTAAGAGGGAGCTGGTCCGTTTTTGGCTTTGTAGGCCAGCATCTGTGTTTAGAATCTGATGCGTGCAGCTACCGGAAGCCAGTGGAGGGATCGCAGCAGCGGGGTGGTATGTCGAAAACTTTGGCAGGTTGAAAACAAGCCGGGCAGCTGCATTTTGGATCATTTGCAGAGGACGGATTGCATTCATAGGTAGACCTGCCAGCAGTGCATTGCAGTAATCCAGTCTAGAAATTACAAGAGACTGAACAAGTACCTGAGCAGCCTGTGTGGACAAAAATGGCTGAATCCTTCTAATGTTGTAGAGAAGAAACCGACAGGAGCGAGTCACATTAGCAACATGAGAGGAAAAGGACAGTTGATTGTCCATGGTTACACCAAGGTTGCGAGCTGTGGCTGAAGGGGAGATCAGATTGTTGTGCAAGGATATAGCAAGATCATGACATGGGTTTAACTGATCAGTTAACTGATCAGTTATCAGAAGCTGTGGTATCTGAGGGTGAGAAAGAGAAGATAAGTTGTGTATCATCAGCATAGCAGTGGTAAGAAAACCCATGTGCAGAAATAACTTCACCAAGAAAGTGAGTATACAGGGAGAAAAGAAGAGGACCAAATACTGAGCCCTGTGGGACACCAGTGGAGAGTCTGTGTGGAGCAGATGTCACTCCCCTCCATGTTACCTGATATGAGCATCCTTCCAGGTAGGAAGCGAACCATTCCCAAGCTGATCCGCAAATCCCAAGACTCCTGAGGGTGGACAAGAGAGTCTTGTGGTTGACCGTATCAAACTCTGCTGAAAGGTCAAGGGGGATAAGGACAGATGACAGTTTGGCCGATCTAGCAGCAAGTAGTTTCTCAGAGACATCCAAAAGGGCTGTCTCTGTGGAATGAGCTGCTTTAAAGCCAGACTGGTTGGGATCTTGGAGGTTGTTCTGTGAGAGATAGACAGACAGTTGATTATAGACAATGCGTTCAAGAATTTTTGAAAGAAACGAAAGTAGTGATTCCCGGTTTGTAGTTACTGATGTCTGATGGACCAAGAGCAGGTTTCTTTAGGATGGGAATAACCCTTGCTCTCTTGAAAGTAGTTGGTACCTGACCAGATGCTATGGATCTATTGATGATGGTGGTAATGAAGTTGTAAAATCTTTTCTGCTGCTACAGTTGAGAAATGTGATAACAAAGGTGTAGGGGAATCCATACTGTGAGATGTAAGTGCAGTCGGGGCTGAAGTGAAGGTCCGGCAGTTTTCCGCAATCTTCATATGTTTTAAGAAGGTGGGAGGAAAGCAAAGAACCTAATGGAGCCCCATGGATCTGTGAAGGCACTGCTACTTTGTATTGAGGTGTACAGCTATGAGTTGTTAATGTTAATGCATCCTTTTAAGGATTCCAGATCCCTAAAGAATGACTTATTCTGTGTCCCTGTACGCACACTCCTGTCAGGGCATGGAATTCTGCCAGCTTGGGGTCAGGGGTATCTACCTCATAAGAGGGCACATTTTACATTTCTGGCATTTAGCAGACACCCTTAATCCAGAGTAACTTGCAATTTATACAACTGAGCAATTGAGGGTTAAGGGCCTGAGTAAGGCCCTTAACCCTCAATTGCTCAGTTGTATAAATTGCAAGTTACTCTGGATTAAGGGTTATAATGATTAATGGGTTGCTTAATGAGAAAAGGAAGGTATTGATGAGATTCTCTGTATTATCTGGTGCTTTTCTAACTGTATATTACAATTATTTTCTCCAGTCTGAGGGTGAAACAGTAAAGCAACAATTCACCAGCAAGAGCATGGTTACACTGAATAGTAGCATATCTGTTATTTGGTTTTGGGTACGAGCCCACAGAGTTAGTGCAGTAGTTAATCACAGCAGTGCACATATTCTGTATAACACATGATTGCGAGTGCAATATTGCTTTCAAATAACAGTTATATAAACCTGAAATAAATATCTAGTAGCTGACATTTTGGACACAATATCCTATATTTTCTAGTGGAAATAGATCCTATGGAAGCCACCTAACTGTATATTAATGGAAATGTAACCGCAGTGTACAAGTCAGTATTCCCAAACTAGTAAGCTAACATTAATTTGTTCATACCCATTGAAGATGCTTTCAGTAAAACTGGCAAACAGAGCAGAGTGCTACAGTCTCGGTGCAGTTATAGGAAATATATCCACTCTTGGAACGCTGCTTGACCAATCAGTACAAGACAGAACACTCACCACACTTGTCAGAAGAGGACCTTTACATTTTTCCCCAGCCATTGAGTGTTCATTGTTCCTAATTTTGCACCAATTCAATTAAATTTTTTTTTAGCTCTTTAAACAATTGACATTGTCCCAAAACAGCTTTACAGAATATAAACGTAAAACAAAAGGTTAATATAATAAAAAAAAAATCAAGATTAATATTAGATATATTTTAATATGTTTGTATTTATCCTCAATGAGCAAGCCTGAGGTGATTCAGGCGACTGTGGCAAGGAAAAACTCCCTTGGTAAAAGGGATGGCAAAAGAAGATAGCTTGAGAGGAGCCAGACTCAAAGGCGAACCTATTCTCAATTGGGTAACACTGGAGGTGTGAAAATATACAGTCTGACAGTCTGTCTTCAAAGACCACATAGAGTTGGCATCTCCTCTTAGTATGTTCGAAAACTTCAAGAAGAACAGTCCAACTGGAGCTGGTAAATCTTAGATGCCTCGGGATCCTCACATGGTTGGCTTCATCTCAAGAGGTGGCTGGGAAGTTCTTATTCAAAAGTGGACTACTGAAATGTCCCTGATGTAAATATGGCCTGCATTTCCCAACCCAATTCTGGGCCACATTTCAGGGAGAGGAAATCTTATTTAAAAGAAATGATCTTTATTTGTCAGAATAGCCTGCTATCAAACTCCACTCAGTTTCTGAAATTGGCTCAGGAAAACTTTCTTATAATTGTATATCTCTTTTGGAAAATTGGCTACACTGTAAATGAGACTAACTTTAACAGCTGTCTAGTTCTATGGTTTAATTTAAGTGTGAAACGCCTATGTCTATCTCTCAGTCCTCAGAGCTGGTGAATACGCTCTTTGTTTGGGGAAGATTATAAATAAGGAGTCTTTTAAGATCTTTCTAGGGTCTTCTATGGTTCTTCAAATAAAGAGGTAAATACCTTGAGATGTAGAAAAAAATGTGACACTTTGGACTTAGTTAAAGCTACAGGATCTGAAGGCTGAGACAATTTTAAGAAGAAAACATGAAAACGGTGACAAACCCAGTAAGGAACTTGTCCACTAGCTTGGACATGTTCTAGGTTCACTGACTAGCCACTTGGATATTAATTTCTGAATGAATATCCTCTCATGATCTTGTTTTTATGGATATATTCTGAACAGCATTCACATTTCTGTTCACTGATGAGATCTCCAACACAGTTCCAGATGATTCTATAGGGTAGAGTTGCTGCTTCACAGCTCCAGGTTCAATCTTGAGCTTTACTTACTGTTTGTGTGGGTCTCTTCCATATATTCCGTACATGTTTTTCCGTGGCAACCATGTGAGTAATGTGGCAGTATTTCGCCGTTTGCATGGGTCTCTTCCGTATACACCAGTCAGATTATTTCTAGGTGTGAATGAGTGTCAATGTGCATGTGATAGCTGTTAATATAATTTTTTGTATTATATTTATTACATATTAAATGTAAATGCAAATGAATGTCCATAAATTGAAGATCCCTTTAGACATTGAGTTTATCTGTGTCTTTCAGTTTTAATTTTTAAGTCTTAAAATCAACAAATGCAGTTTTCTTCTTATTTTATGTATGGAGGTAAAGTATCTTAACATGTGCTTGTGATTCCTTGTTGAACACATTTTTACAGATAAAACCTGGAAATGGCATGATTATGGTATCATAGCACATAAGGGATTGCACAAATATTCACCCTACTGGTACAAACAGCTGTGATTAGAAGTCACATTATAATAAATCCAATGTGGTTTAACCTTTTAACGTGAAAAATCTGATTAAAACATACTGGATTTTCAAATGTTAGTCAAAAAGGTAGAAATATATTTTAGTGTAAGAAAGCCTGTAATTTCCAGAAATATATAGTTTCAGCCTGGGGTTGTATAAATCTTTACGGATTTTTTTTTTAAACCATTAAATTGTCATTACCATAATATATAATGAGGCTCTTCAGGAGTTATTCTTCTTAGAATTTTTGTTGTATCTTTTTGATGACTGCTGCAGCCAAAAATCCTTAATTTTGAAAAAAATCCTTAATCCTTAATCCCAAAAAATCCTTATTTTTTTTCCTCCAAAATAATTTCTGAAGCGAATCAAGAAGTTTTTTTTTCCTTCTTCAGAAAACTACTCAAATTGATTAAATTGCAAAACACAGGAGTCTTCTTTTAAACTAAGACCACTGAGTACACACAAATAAAGACACACGTGTAATTGCTTTCTGTGATTTCTGTAGTCGTGTTGGAAATATGGAAATAGTTTTGGCTGCGTGTTGTGACATAACGTCTTGCTCCAGTGCCACTGCTACTGCTGAGAACAGTTCATCATCCATACAATAGCTGGTCAATAGTTTTATGCTGGTGCCTTAAACATCATTTCTTCAGAATATTATGTTTCATACATTCTTATAGTGAACAAAATGATGGGATTGTAAACTCCTTCCGATAAACAGGAGGACATAAACAGGCTTAGAATGAGTTGGTCAATTGATTAACAGGATATGCTTATGTAACACAGAGACATTTCAAAACAGACACACAGAGATAACACAGAGGCATGTTAATGCAGCAGCAGCTGTATTTGGGTATAAAGGCAATGCTCCAGTGTGTGTGTGTGTGTGTGTGTGTGTGTTTCAGTGTTTTAAAAAAAAGCTTCAAATATAGAGATGCTATAGAAATAAACAAAATCTCAAAGAAACTCAATAATCAAAAACCCTACCCACCAAAAGATCAGTGTGTGTATATATACTTATATATATCTGCATGCTTACTGCAAAGCTGGGTACACACACACTTGTATCAAAGGCAATTTGGTCTAAACAGAAAATACCATTATTTATATCTAGTTGATTATTTATATCCATTCAAAGAGCTGGAAGATGATCCCCAAAAGTCCAGTCATTGGGAATAAAAAGGAATTTCAAGTCAATTGCACACATTAAAATGATTCCGCTCCAATTCACACAGGACATAGTGCAAGAACATGTACTTGGGACAAATGTGTTTTTCCGTGGCACCCATGTGAGTAATGTGGCAGTATTTCGCTTTAGAGAAAAAAAAAACAACAACAATAAATCGAATTTGTGATAATGTTGCTAATGCTAATGCCTTGAACCCAGACAAGCAGAAGAGCTGAGAAGAGTCATGTACACAACTCAGGCTTTAAACAAACAAACGAAAAACAAGTTCATTATCAAGGACATGCAGCCTAAAAGATGTGTGGAATCAACTCCTACAGCACTTGGAATCAGAGTCAACTCTGATAGAGTATTTTAGATTTGGTTAAATTGAAAAGTGTTGTAATGGCGTTGAATGAAGCTTTGCATAGTGACTGTGTGATTGTGTTCAGGAGGCACAAAAGTTTGCCTTGTTTAGTGTTTATTTTATGTGATAATGAATAATGAAATCCCCCTGAGTGTGTGTGTGTGTGTCAGCTCATTAGCATCACAGTGTATCTGGTTACACTACTCTATTAGTGTTGGTGTGTATTATCAGGCTTGATTATTATCAGGCTTGACTACACAGTCAACATGTCAACAACCCTCTCTTGTCTGGAGCACATGTAATCCATCAAACACTGTACACACCATGTCAATCTAAGCAGCTCAGGATAAAAAGTGTTGGCTGAAAGAATATGTATGTGTAGACATCAGCATCCTGAGAGACTACATGGCTGTACAACGGAAAAAAAATTCTCAATTCTCTTTATACAAATAAGTCTACCTAGAAACACCAGGAACCTGCCAGGCTCTTCAGAGAACACGAGTTCCTTACATGAATCCATTCATTCGAGCATCTGCTTCAAACACGGATGTAAAATACCTGGCCTGCAAGATTAAGTACATGGCTAGCTAATATATATCTCTATCTATCCCAATAGGCAGCGAACAGAAAAAAATATCAGTGTTTCAAGATGATATGCAAATCCATGTTGTTTCTCAAATTTCAGATTGCGTACTTCCACAGTGCGCACTGGGAAAATCAGTGATACATAGTGTACTATTAATACTGGGATGGTGTGCTAAAACCGAGCAGAAACGAAAGTGGTGCACACAGATACTTATCACGCTTGATGGCTGCAGTCTGCTCTAAGCAGTAGAATGGACAGAGGCATCAAAGGCCTTTATGGTTTGAAATTTTCATAATGGCCAACACGAAAGCCATTAAACCACAATTGCAAATAAGCAGAAATTATCTGAGGTGCTTTTAAAAATGTGCAGTTGTAGAGAGGGGTAGTGGGGGTGGGGGTGGTTCTGGCTCAGCTTAATAATGTGAGATTCCACATGATGGAGAATCATTTGTGTTTTGTGAAAAGAACTACTGTTTGATTTGGGTTACTTGCTGACAAATGTCCAGGTGCTACATAGTGTAATAATATAGTGCATGATGCATCATGATTTGAGACAGAGCCCTGAAATGAAGAAATACCTCCACTGAAGCTACCTCGTCTGCTTGCTTGCTAATTCCATAATACAGTTCACTAGTGAACAATGGCAGTCGCCTCATACTATTTACACGACATAATATTTAGCTGTGCTGTTTAGGAGCAGCACAGTCTTGCATTTGGCTGTACTTTCACACAACACAGACTGTTTTATGATGAAGAGACAGCCACTTCCTGTCTGTAGATGAGTGCAACTCTGGTGTGGTTGCAGAGTGAGGGAGTGAGTGTGTGTGTGTGAGAGAGAGAGAGAGAGAGAGAGAGAGAGAGAGAGAGAGAATGAGAATGTGTTTGTGAGCTTGTTACAGTAACTGAAGATAATGATGATGATAACAACGACATGGACAATGGGGAAAATAAAATAATGACTGAATGATTCAAAATGAAATTCAATATCAAGCTGAATGGATTAAGTCCCTGCATATATTTGCATTTGCGTGTGTGTATGTGGGGGGGTGGGGGGTGTCAACGGGACTATGTGCTTCTCCTTTGTAACTCCTGAATGATTGCTGTGGAGAGAGAGAGAAAAAAAAAACAGTTTTAATGTTATAATCATCTCACAAGAAGGATTGTGGGTTTAGTCTGATATTAGATTCAAAAGGGATAAAACCCTCCCCCTTCATGCCAAACAGCAACAATACATCAGTTCCTATTGCCCCACAGATCCTTCCAAAGGCAGGCAATCCGTAAAACATAATTCTAGCCTCCAGCCACAGGTACCGTTCTTGACACACACACACACACATACTATATACATATTATATACATATTATATACATATACAATACACACACACACACACACATATACATATATACACACATATATATATATATATATATATATATATATATATATACACATACATACACATACATATTTTTTTTTTTTTGCAAGCCACGGACACGTCCACACTCCTCATACACATTATTGCACATTGTAATTGTTATCCAAGTTTTTTTAAATATCATTAATATGTTTGAAATATTACTGGGAGAAATGTCACACTTTCACTTTAATGGCACAGCCTTTTTACTTTAATGACACAGCACCAGTGTAATTCAGCTGTCAAAAAATAGACAAATTTTTCCTGTACATCCACTTTTACTAAACAAACTAGCGTTGGGTCTCAAATCGCAAACAGACTTATGTCTCTAGACTGTTATGGAGTATTAACACTGATCGGTAACACTGAACTATTATAGGTTGTGTTTGAATTTTAAAATTCATCGTCTTCCAATATATATAAAGGTTTTGTGTAATCTTTTGCATCTTCTAGATTAGGAAATCCTTTTGACTGTAATGTCAGTGTTTTGGATTTGAGACTCAGCCCTTGACAATCGATTAAGGTAACAGCGGAAAGGCTTTACAATAGACGGAGCTCAGCAGTTTCTTCTGTGTCACTGTGCGTGACAAATACTTTACAGTTTTGACCTGGAAACATGATGGACAGATGTTTAGGCTGTGACGTGCGATCTAATGGCTAGTGCTTGTATGTTACATTCGCAGTGAGTTTGTGAGAGACGATTTCTCACATTGCTGCTGCTTCAACAAGTGCATGAAGTATAAATCAGGCCCCTATGCTTCATGTCCAGCAACTAAACACTTTCCACTGGACTAATAAAACATAATGCATGTTATTGATCTAATAAAATGTTCAAAAGTTACAGTAGTTCTTTATTATTTAAAAACAACTATTTTAGGTGTTGTGATAAATCATTCTAACTGCTAAATCAGACCACTGGCCAGTAACAATTCTGGATGATTCGGAATCAGTTGCATGTTTTTCTGTGATCGTTGCTCCAGGAATTAATTCTGATATAGGCACTATGTCCATTACGTACTGCTGTTTAAGACACTATCCCTATTATCACAGTGTTATTCTAATTCTAACACGCATGTTAATTTTATGCTTTTACCTCCAATGATTTCATCCTTGACTTTCTGCAGCTCTTTCCTCACTTCCTCCAGCAGCTCCTGTAACACACACACACACACACGCAAGTAAAATAACAGTACTCAAATATAACGAGATAGTCAGAGACCTCAATAACGATAAAATGTATTGCAGCACGACAACAAGCTCCAATACATCCTTTTAGAAATACAGTTGACGTAAAGGAGGAGTGAGCCATGACTGATTAACTAAACTGTTAGCTCATGAACATAGCTAGTTACTGTACATTCTCCATAGATATCTTCTAAATTAACCTAGCAAATTAGAGAACAATTCTCTGCGTTACCTCCTGATAAATGCTGCATATGGTCCTGTCATTTCCTCAAACATTTAAAGCAATGGAAATCTTGTCTGACCACAACATAATGTTTACCTATAGACAATAATTCTGTAAGGAAGAATCTCTATGATTGTCGATGAGGTCACATAGAAATCCGAATACCGTATAGAATGATGTCATCGGTGTTATTTAGTACTGTACATTTGGACATGGCCGTGTTTGTCCTAGCTTTGATTAGTATCTCACCTGTTTGACTCTCTCCAGTTCAGACTCGTCTCCACTCTCGCCATCATTCGATGAGCCAGCTGCTTTCAGCCTGATGGATAGAGAGAGGAAGTAATGTAGGAAAAGTAACAGTCATGATATGATGATAATGCAAAAGGGTATGCAGTGAAAGGAAGGGAAAGATAACGTTAAAGGCTTTGAAGAAACTGCAGAAACGTTTTGCTTCAGACAAACCCACCTCAAAGTGAAAAGAGCATTTCATCTATTTAATGCTTCTGTTTATTATCTGTAATCATGGATGGCTGCGGGTTATTATTAGCTGAGTAAGTAATAAGCTCTAATTCAGTCTCTGGTTTGAAATGCAACCAATACCGCAACACTAACGCTACGTTCACATGTACAGCGACAAAGAGTTTGGAGATCAGTCGTTTTTAATGAGAGCTGGTGACCTGACTGACAGATGACCAGATGTGGGTGTGTCCAACACGGCAACGTTTAGAATAGATGAAGTTTATGCAAATATGCAGCAGCTTGGTGCAGCAACTAGCAGTAAGGTTGAAGACAGTACAGCATGTGTGATCCATGCAAAGAGCTTGCACGGTTTCTCGGTTGAATTTTATATACAAACATAAAATCACATTCCAGAAGGTTTCATTTAACGCACGAAAATTGTGAATGTTAGTTTTGCCACCCACAAATAAACTTTATTTCTTTCTCAACCACTAGTAGGAACGCCTACTGGCGACTTCATAGTACAGCGACTGCGGCAATATACGAAGATCGCTGTAGGTGTGAATATAAAAGAGTAAGGTAAACTTTGACTAATATTCTCAAATTCTGATTATAATTCGGGTTTGATGTCCGATTTGACTCACTTTCAGACCCTAGATCATAACACACAACCTATGAGCACACAGAACTGTATTTACAGCAGCACAAGGACAAACTGCTCATAATCAACTACTAAAGTCTTTCCTGCCTCTGTGATTAAATATGCCGTTTATTTATGTTTCTGAAGCAGACTAGTGACTCTGAAATGGGTTTTTCTGACAACTGCAACGTCATAATAAAATGCAGTCGTTCTGATGGCACACCAGGCAACTGCAGAAAAATTCAAATGAGCACCAATGAGCCAGTAACAAAAACAGCTGACCACCGACGAACACTGAAACCCAGTACAACCTGAAACTACAAAAAAATGAAAGTAGTATATAATATTAGTCATAAATACAATTTGCAGGTGAAATGAGATCCCAAAGATCTTGTTAGTCAGCAAAGAGAAGCTCATACAGCAACATGTATACAACGGGCTGATATACACTGCAGCAAAGCTGGGGAGGAGGCCAACAGCTTGTGTGTAGGATTAGATGTTAGTGTACCTGGGTGTTAGAGCACTGAAGGCGGGTGAATCCAGACCTCGGGTAACAGAGTTATTCCTGTATGAAACACAAACTATGTATACATATATATATAAACACACACACACACACACACACACTCACTCTCTCTCTGTCTGACACGACAAGATAAACGATGACGGGACAAAGAGGCCATTAAGTTGCGTGTCTTTAGAGTGGTACCCTCTTCCACTCATACACAAAAACACTCCACACTAATGCGTTCAATAACCCTAAATACATCACAGCCCCGGTGAGCATTTAGTAATAAAACAGAAATGCATGCTGGGAAATTCATCCTCACCTGGGGATGGTGGCAGACTTCTCCCACGGCCTCCTTAATGTGTCTGATAACACAAAACACAAAGCCTTGAGAAAGGAAAAGCTGGCAGGTAACAAAGTTTAGCTTATTTCATATAAAACACACACGCATGCACACACGCACGCATGCGCACGCACACGCGTGCACGCACACACACGCATTGTCTGATCTTACCGCTTTGGCCTTGAGACTCAGAATCATCCTGAAAAAATCATTAAAGAGAGATCAAGAACTTTTTTGCTGAAACATTTCTGCAGTCTTCACACTCATTGATAAAATATGCTGTAAACAGTAACAGAATGGTGGTTTTAAATCTAGGACTATGTTTAACCCTCTGACCAAAAAAAAAAAAAAATCTCACAGAACGCGCAGCCACCTCTCATCTAGTCAACCACCTTCATAACCACTTCCAAACTTGTGTTAACTACAGTCATAATTACAGTTGCACGCACACACACACGCGCACACACAAACATCAACACACTCACATTACTGGGCTCCTCTGTCTTTGGGGCTGGAGGAGCTTTCTCCCCTTTATCTGCTGCTTTCCTCCTGGAAACACAAACATTTAATGTAATTAATACTTTTCTTAACGGAAAAAAAATGACCATGTGAAAAATGTATTCCTAATTGCTAACTGTACCCTTTAACACAGCAGTGTGTGTGTGAGTGTGTGTGTGTGTGTGCGCGTGTTACGTACCGCCGTGCAAGTATGGCACTCATCTCTCCCATCAGGCCTCCCCCTCCTCCACTAGGCACAGACCCACTGCTGCGGCTCAAGTCAGGTTTAGCTGGAGCAGGAGCTGGAGCAGAAGGAGCTGCAGTACCACCTTCATCCTGCTGATGAGGGCAACACACACACACACTTCAGTACAATACAGAGAAAATACAGAGAAAATACTAAACATTCAAACCACAGTGCATGTCATTACAATTATTAGAAAATAGATAGATACAGGTGCTTCTCAATTAATTAGAATGTCATGGAAAAGTTCATTTATTTCAGTAATTCAACTCAAATAGTGTATTATATAAATTCAGTACACACAGACTAAAGTAGTTTAATTCTTTGGTACTTTTAATTGTGATGCTTTGGGCTCATATTTAACACATTTAACAAAAACCTACCAATCTCAAAAAAATATACAATATAATAATCAACTCAAAACACCTGCAAAGGTTTCCTGAGCCATCAAATTGGTCTCTCAATTTGGTTCACTAGGCTACACAATCATGGGGAAGACAATCATAGACACCCTTCACAAGGAGGGTAAGCCACAAACATTCATTGCCAAAGAAGCTGGCTGTTCACAGAGTGCATGTTAACAGAAAGTTGTGTGAAGGAAAAATATGCACAACCAAACGAGAGAACCGCAGCCTTGAGAGGCTTGTCAAGCAAAATCCATTTAAGAATTTTGGTGAACTTCACAAGGATGAGGCTGGGGTCAAGGCATCAAGAGCCATCAAACACAGATGTGTTAAGGAATTTGGCTACAGGTGTCGTATTCCTCTTGTTAAGGCACTTCTGAACCACAGACACATCAGAGGCGTCTTAGCTGGGCTAAGGAGAAGAACTGGACTGTTGGGTAGTGGTCCAAAATCCTCTTTTCAGATGAGAGCAAGTTTTGTATTTCATTTGGAAACCAAGGTCCTAGAGTCTGGAGGAAGGGTGTAGAAGCTAATAGCCCAAGTTGCTTGAAGTCCAGTGTTAAGTTTCCACAGTCTGTTATTATTTGGGGTGCAAGGTCATCTGCTGGTGTTGGTCCACTGTGTTTTTTGAAAGTCACTGCTCACGTTTACCAAGAAATTTTAGAGCACTTCATGCTTCCTTCCCCTGACAAGCTTTTTAAAGATGCTGATTTCATTTTCCAGCAGGATTTGGCACCTGCCCACACTGCCAAAAGCACCAAATGTTGGTTAAATGACCATGGTTTTGGTGTCCAAGCAAACTCACCAGACCTGAACCCCATATAGAATCTATAGGGTATTGTCAAGAGGAAAATGAGAAACAAGAGCCCAAAAATGCAGCTGAAGGCCACTGTCAAAGAAACCTGGGCTTCCATACCACCTCAGCAGTGCCACAGACTGATCACCTCCATGCCGAATTGAGGCAGTAATTAAAGCAAAAGTAGCCCCTACCAAGTATTGAGTACACATACAGTAAATAAATATACTTTAAGACCAACAATTCACTAGAAATTTTTTTTATTGGTTTTATGAAGTATTCTATTTTTTTGAGATATTGAATTGGTGGGGTTTGTGTTAAATGTGAGCCAAAATCATCACTTGAAGGTACCAAAGACTTAAACTACTTCAGTCTATGTGTACTGAATTTATATAATAAACAAGTTTCATTGTTTGAGTTGAATTATTGAGATAAATGAACTTTTCCATGACATTTTTTTTGACAATTTATTGAGAAGCACCTGTATATTAAAATATACAGCAGGTTCATTTGCTACATACCTTGGCAACTTTGCGTAGTTTTGCTCCTGCAAGGGCAGCAGCAAGTCCGCCTCCACCTAAACCTCCTCCACCTCCCCCACCTGGGGAAGAGGGAAGGGGTGGTGGTGGAGGTGCACCTCCACCACACGGTGGGGGTCCTGGTGGTGGTGGGGGTCCACCTCCAATTGAGGGAGGTGGGCCAGGTGGAGGAGGTGGAGCAGGGGGAGCTGGAGGGCCTCCAGGGGCAAGAGGAGGTGCAGGAGGAACCATCACTGTAAAATGAATACAATATAAAACCTATCAAAATGTGTGTGCGCGTGTTTGTCCAGTGCCCACTATGTTAGATGTTGTTTCCAAAATAAAAAGGTTAGAGACACATATTGATCAGCTTGTTTTTGTTTGCAGATTTTACATATCTAATCCTAAATCATGCTCTCTGAATGTCTGTGTACAACCACAAATGAAAAACAGAAACAAACGTGAATTGCAGATATAAATGTCAGCAGAGCAAGTGAGTGTAGTTAAGAGATTTAACATGATTGTTGCACATTGGGCTCGCAGGCTGGACTGAACTACACAGAACTACACAGAACTCATCATCTTCATCAGAAGTTTAACTGTGATTATTTAAGGCTTTCCTTTAGCCAGCTATTCTACTTATAATGGAATGATTAGTCTGTTATTAACTGATTACCTAATGAGAATATCCAAATAGCAAAAAACAAACATGTATGAAACAAATGGCAAAGTAATGGAGAAATGATAAGACCAAGCAATCAGCACTTTGCAAACATCACACTATCCCATTACCTGACTAAAGAGATCAATTTGGTAAACAAGTTGTTAAAATAATATTTAGATACATGAAAAAAATATTCTAACCAACGTGTATTTGCCAGAAGCAGGGAGAGTTGTGAGGAGGAACTGAAAGACGTAGGAACCCTGGAACATGTGTGTTAAGGCAAAGACATCTCAAATGGCACTTGAACCAGGTCTAACAGAACAAACCCAACATAATGGATTTATAAAGTGTCAAATTTACACTGACCAGAAGCAGCCTGTCGCTCTCTCTCCAGTCTTTCTCTTTCTTGTCTCTCCCTTTCCTGTCTTTCTCTTTCCTGTCTTTCTCTCTCCTGTTGCTCCAGTCTCTGTTGTTCCAATCTGAACAGGAAATAGCATGTTACAGTATATACAGACACACACTCACACATACATGCTCACACACATGTGCATGATCTATTCTCAAAATTTATCCAGGAGTTCTGACATAGTTGAGAAAGTCAGAACATTTTATTTCAATGATATGTACAGTAAAAAGGTGTAGGTGAAAAAAAAACATTTTATTGTGACACAAATATAAGTATTCACTGTACTTTTGTCAACACTTGAAAAAACTATTGGCTTTAGATAAAGCTGCATGTCTTCTGGGACATGTAGACCTTGAGAGTCCTAGGCATTCTTCTGTCATGTTGGATGTTCAATGTGACAGAACAGCCCGGTCATGCCACTGATCCTCAAACGGATTCAGGGCTGAGTTTTGACTGGGCCAGGCTAACATTCAGATGCTTGGTTTTGAACCATTCAGTGTCTGGGGTGTGTGTCCGGGGTGTTCCAACATGTCCTCAACTGAACAGTTTTCCAGTCTCTGGTTATTAAAATCATACCAAAAAAGATACCACCACCATGCTTCACATCGAGTTTTCAGGGAGTGTTCAGCATCTGTCAAATATAGGGCTTTGTGCCAAGGCCAAAAGGTTAGATTTTAGCCAAGGTAGACCAGAGAGCTACTCCAAACAAAAAATGTTTTTTCCCCCCCAATAATGCCATGGACAATTAAACAAAGGCCAGCTTTGTTGCATGTTCCAACTACAGTTTTCTACAGACAACTCTATGCAGATTCCAGGATTTTCTTACAAAAAATTTGAATACTTGTACAATCACAAAATTCATGCATTTCATTTGTACACAATTTTGGTAGCTCTATTGACTGAATATCCCATTTTAATATTACAGGCTATTTTGTGGTGATTCGTGGTATTTAGTGCAAATTAAGTCATTTAATAATGTACCTAATCTAATGTAATCTAAAGTAAATGAACTTATCATTCCTGGTTTTGCATAAATGCTTCACATATACTCTGAAAGGCCAAAATGTAATGAATTAATTATTAATTAAACTATTCAAGTGGTGCTAATGCATATTCAAGCAATATTATTACCATTAGATTAACATTTGTTCTATATCATAGGTCACTAACAGGCGGACCGTGGTCCGGGTCCGGACCCAGAAACTGTCCAATCCGGACAGGGACCTACAGCCAAAACTAAAGGTTATGATTTAAAACTTGACGGGGCGCTTCCATTTTAACCGGTGCAGCTTTTGCAATCTTTACGGTAGTGGTAGTGGAAACGCACAGACCAATTGCATGCGAGTTAAGTCATCCCACGTGATACCACTCAGCCAATCAAGTCTGTGCATTCCTGAAGTAAACACTGCGACTCAACAGTGCAAGACAGATGAGAGAGAATTAGAGTAAAGTTACACGTGAAAGAAAGATAGCGATACATGTAGAAAACAAAGGGAGAGAAACAGAGGAGTGAGACGGAGAAAGGGAGAGAAACAGACGAGTGAGACGGAGAAAGGGAGAATGAAGAACAAATGGCGCTCTCCAAAAAAAGAAAGTGGACAGCGAAAACATTTAATCCAGAATGGACAGACTGATTTCTGTTCACACTTCACACTAAACCAGTGTGTCTCATATGTTCAGAAACCGTGGCACTTATTAAAAGTGACAATGTGAAACGCCATTATGTGACAAAACAAAGGTTTTGAACAAACATATCCACTCAAATCTGAAAACAACGTCCCTGAGACAGCTTTCCCAGGTCTGAGGAAAGTAGCCCTATACATCCTGACCATGTTTGGCTCTACATACAACTGCGAGGCAGCTTTCTCTACAATGAACATAATCCAAACTAAATATGGTTCCAGGGTCATTAATGAGCACCTCCACATGTGTATGAGAATGGCCCTGACTCCATTCAAGCCCAGGTTTAACATCCTGGCAAGCCAAGCTAGAGCTCAGTTCTCTCACTGAGATATAAAAGGGACAGTTATTTTGAAATGTAGCCCTACTTTTATTTATTTAATGAGAGAACATTATACACATCATAGTATGTTCAGTTCTATGTTACGTGTCAAAAAATATTTAGTTTTTATCGTGTTAGTACTGAATTTATTTGCTTTGACAGTCAGGTATTGATTGCTTGCAGATGTTGATACAACTACTAGGCTACTTAAATATATATCACACTAACTAGTTAGACATTATGATCTTCCGGACCTTTGCTTCAAGAAATTTTCTTTTACTGGACCTCTTTAAATTTTAGTTGAATACCTCTATATGATCGAAAATTGCCATCAGTGGTCGGATACTAGTTATTGTATTGAAACTCAGTTTGTCGGCTACCTTCTTTGCTGTTCCAGCTCCTCTTGGGTTGGTCCATTTGATACTAGACGGGGGCCTGCAGAATCAAACACATGAAAGTTTGTGATAAAATTATGATAATGCCTCGGGTTGTCTTTAAGCGACAGATGAGGCCTATAGTAAACCAAGTATGAAGGAGTAATTACCCTGGTGTGGCAATAAAAAGTCAGGTAGATGGGATATATGTCCTAGTGAGGTGTAATACATATAGGTGTATGTCCTTATTATAACTCTGGAATAACAGATGTTTATAATGCTTGCAACCTCTGTGGTTCCTTCACTTAGTGCATAGCTCTAAACGAGCCAAAATTAGTAAAAGCATTAGACTAAAATATCAATATAAATTTCAATATTATTTTGCAGTCTATGGCCATAATCATAATCACCGTAGCAAATATTTCGGCTTCTGAAATATTGTACTGCAGCTGCATACAACCTTGTGTTAGTTAAAATTCTGTCACAGAGCATTGAAATAATATTTTTTCACTACAGTTGTAAATGCTATTTGATCGAATGTGGTGATAATGCATATTTATAATAAGCTAATGGTCTGCTACATTAATGGGAAAGCTTTTGTCCATTAGCTGTGGCTGCACTGCAAAAACCATATGACTGTAAAGGATAATCTATTATTCTGGACCTATTACTAGTATGCTATTTAAGGGTATTTGTGAAGCTAATGTAATAAAAAAAAAAAAGGAAAAAAATAATACAAATAAATAAATAAAAACACTGTTTGCGGTTTACCTCCATCAGCATTGAGCATTTCCAGAGCATGAATCATGCCATTGGCAAAGAGTGCAGCATCCTCCTTACTGCCGAAGTTTAGACCCCAAACTTGTCGTGCATCTCGCCACTGATGGAAGTTAGGTGTGGCCTGATTGTATTTAAGTCCTTTCACGATTGGACAGTTCATCACCACCTGGAAACAACAAGATGAATCCACCAATCAGAGCTCTAATTCGTTTTTATAATGCAAATCATATTTTGTACATTCAACAGAGATTCAGAAGCTCGCCAGAGACACATTTGCATACAACCAGCAGGTGGCACCACTCTAGCTGAGAGACAAGAGAAGAGAGTGCGGAAGACAAGAGAGCTGCATCTGTAATGTGCTGACTGTTCACTTCTCTGTTTGCACTGTTCTACAGCTTGGCATTCCTGATGGGGGGGTGGGGGGGTGGGTGAGCGAGTACATGAAAGCGGCAGAGAGAGAGAGAGAGAGAGAGAGAGAGAGAGAGAGAGAGAGAAAGAGGGAGCGTGGGGTAGGGTGGGGTATTAAACCTACAGTAGTGCAGCCCAGCTGAGCAGGAAAAGTAATTTAAAAAACAAGTTGGAACCTGTTAGACAGGGAGAGAAATGATAGGTAGAGAGATAAGGGCGGTTAAGGGACTTTGGAGAATAAGAAGATGGAGGGAATTCCCTAACAGGCACAGGAAGTGGTGAGTGAGTGATTACAGGAAACAGAATAGGACAGAAAGATGCTGATCTCTTTTTTTTTTTTTTTTTTTTTTTTTTGAGGGGGGGTGCTGAGAGAGAGGGAGAGAGGGAGAGAGAGAGAGAGAGAGAGAGATTATGATGTGAGGGACAGACAGCCAACAGTGGGGGCAGCTCAGAACCTTACTCACTGATCTTCTCTACAGTATTAGTGGACCTGATACTGGGTCTGACCTGGTTACAGTCAACACAGGAGATTAGCATTTGAATCTTCAGCTCTGTGTCTGTGTGTGTGTCTGTCTGTGTGTGTGTTTGAGAGAGAGAAAGATTGTGTGTAGGTTTTTAGACCTTTGTGATAGGAATGTGTGTAGGTGTTTAACCCGTAATATGAACACATGACAGATTTTAGATTCTGAGGAAAATGGGCTGGTCCACACAGAAAATTAGTATCTTTAAAATTCTTAAAAAGAGCTAAAAGAATGTATTTGGGCTCACAGGTACAGTAGTATTATTTACCTAAAATACAGAGCTGGTCTGACAGAGATGCTAAAAGAAAGCTGGGTGTGGACATAGGAGATGGTGTGGTTGTTTTGAACACCCTCAGGGTTGTTTATGTTCTGACGCTTTTATACATCATGATATTAACACAAGATTGTTCTTGAAGGTACACTTACTGTAAGTATTTTAATCTGACCACTGTCTACCATATTACAGCCTAAAGACAATTACAGTAGACAAAAATGTAAATGACTGAGGAAGGAACAGCAAAAGCAGTTTTACTCAAAACTCACTAAAGGCACATAGACTCCATTTCTACAAACTACTGTTTCATCTAAACCTCTAACATTATTACAACCACCATTAGACTGTTGGAAGTGAGATTCAGGAGATGAAGGGAAGCTAAATTATTATGGCTGGTGTAGTGTTAGAAAACGCTAGAATAGTCCTACGAGCAAAAGCCAATTAAAATAAAACTGAGTCACATCCAGATTAATTAAACTCACTGTCATTGCCTCCAAACATACACATGGATTATACTGAGAAGGAAAAAAACCCTCTTTACTAAATTGTTCATCCACCACTGCAGAAAGAAGGCAGCCAGAAAGATCCTAGATTGACCACTGTAACACATCAGCTAGGATAGTAAGAGCTTTTTCTTCTATATATTTGTAGTCGCACAACATACATTGTCCTTAAGCTTTATGTGACAACAATGCTAATAATGCCGCTCAATCGATCTGTTTCCTCCTCTTCTGAGATATAACAGCGATCCAGTCCCCTCTGCTTGTTCTTATTGGAGTCTCATCACTTGGAGGTTGCCCACTCGATACTGTTGGGGATCAGAACATGAACAACCTGGAGATTCATGGGATTGCTGTGGATGATACCATTTACAAACCCATGAAGATGGCTTTGGGCTGCGATTTCCACAAACAGTTTTGCGCTCAAGTCTTCATACAGGAACAGTTGATAACTTCAGGTTAAAACTAGAATTTCTTGGTTACACAACCGCAGATTTTGACCATTAAGTAAACTCTCTCCGGATTCCCTTTTGAGTTTTCTTCCTCAGAGGAGTTTCGCCACATTCACCTTTGGCTTCCTTATTAGCTAGAAATTTAGAATTTACACATTTCTCCATTTGTGATAAAAACCCATTGTTTAAAGCTCTACAAACAAATCAGAACTGAACTTTTAGCACATAGCTGAATATCCTAAACATCATCTCATTGATGTTATCCACACAACCACACCAATTAACATGGAAAACGGTTAAGCTTCCCAAATAAAAAACAAGCTGTTTGTTTACAAAGTGAACAAACAGGACTTCGGCAATAGCTCTTATCGGCATGGTGGCTTAGCAATCTTACTGTTATGTGAAAAATGCAGCCTAATTAATAAAGCTTATAACCACATTAAGTGTACAAAATTCTGTTCATTGGGAATAATAATCAAAACAAGCTAAAATAATTTTACAGGTTACAAATAATTAGCAAGGCATCGGCCAGTTCTCTAAGATCACACGACTCCAAATGAAGGTGAAATGAGAAATACCTCCATCAAATGTATGCGATTACTGTCTGACCAGAGACGGTGCATCGGCAGTGAGAGTAGTCATGTGTAAAGATGATGAAATACACTGAAGTATGGTATGCGCAGGCAGTGTAGATTAGCCCCGTACTCATTTTGTGATCGAGCAAAACACTGAACATATAGTGATTATGTCGAACACACTATATAACCAAAAGCATGGAGGCGCTCGATCATCACAGCCACGTGCGGTTTGGTGGTAGGAGTCAGGGCTCTGTAATCAAAGCCATGCCTTCATGGAGCTCGCCTTGTGCGCAGGAGCACAGTCATGCTGGAACAGGTTTGGGCGGAGGTGACAGCATACAAACACATCTTATAAAACTGTGTGCTTTAAACTTTATGGCAAGAGATAGGGAAGAACCACATATGGGTGTGATGGTCTGCTTTCATGAACATGACAATGAGTCCAGTGTTCTTTAGTGGCCTTCTCAGTCACTGGATCTGAATGCTATCAAGCACCTTGAAAAACCAGCAGGAATTGTGTGATGTAATCATGTCAACAAAGACCAGAACCTCAAAGGAATGTTTCCAACATCTTGCAAATAGCCAGGCCATAAAGAACTGAAGTTGTCTTGAGAGCAAAGGGAGGCCCTACCCAGTATTAGCATGGCTTTCCTAATAAAGTGCATGTGTGTGTA